>NC_091486.1:1005000-1185000 GCF_947461875.1 Haliaeetus albicilla
CTGTCTGTGTCGAAGCTGTGCCCAGCTGGTAGGCAGTCCTCCCCTGTAAAAACAGAACAGCGTATTTTAACGTACTCTGTATTTAGCAAAAAGGGAAGGCAGGCTTTCACAAGCAGAGCTTAGGCTCTTTAGGGCCACCACGCTGACGGCACCTCCGACTTGTAGAACTTTGTTCCCCCAGCTGAGTCCGAGGCAGCCGGGCTGGCAGCAGGTTTTTGGGTGCCGGCACCCCAGTGTGCTTCTCCACTCGCCCTGCTGCAGCTGCAGTGCTGCAAGGGCCAGGGCTTTCCAAAGCTGGGGCTCAGTCGACCTGAGTGAGGGTTTTTTCCTTATGGCAACTCTATGCCAAAACCCTCTGCACAGGAGTATGGTACTTCAAAAAGTGCATTAAAAATTCATCTGGCTAGAATAAACCTCACGCCAAATGGGTTAGGCTTGCCAGAGCTAAGCAGCAGGGACAGGGTTTGCCATATGTGCCATTGCCTATAAAATATAAGTCCTGCCACGGGGGCCATTTCATGTTTAGTATTTAGCATGTTTAAAACAATGTTTATTTAATTTGGTTTGCGCTGCATTTATGAGAGTACAGCACAGGGCATTATAATTTGCTGCATGACACTGATGCTGTCGATGATGTAAACGGTACCCATGGGGGATGGACGGAGAGGAAAGGAGGGGTTCCTCCCAACCTCCGCTGGTCTGCGGCTGGGGGGGTGCTGAGGGCAGTGCCTGCCTGTACGGGAGATATCTTGGTCACCATCCCTTCAGCCTAGGAGATGGGCAGGGGTGAGGAGACGAGGGTGAGAACTCCATGAGCTCAGTTTCCCTCCAAGGCTCGCTAAACTGACAGGAGCTATGGAGGATGCTTTTGGACATAGCTGGGATGGTTTTAGGCATCGCTCCCCCGCAGCCAGCTGCTATTTTCTCTCTGAAGGAGGTAAAACTGACCAATGGAATGTGAGGGGCTCTTGGCTCTTGGCTGGTGGGAACAGCCGGGGGAGCCGAGCCTGGAGGCAGCGCTGGTGTTCCCTGAGGGGCTGGGGCTGGGACAAACCCCTGCATGGTCCAGAGTGGTCCAGCGGGGTGGGAGGCGTTGGGAGACCGATGCGAGTGCAGGGGCCACGCCGGCCTCACGTGGAGCTGTGCGGGACCACGTCCCTGGTGCCCGAGGCTGGCGGGAGCTGGGGTAGTGGTTTGGGATGCTGAGACCGCCTGGCTAGTCCAGACATGGCGAGAAACGAGCCAGATCCCAGAGCTGGAGAGTTCATTGTGTTAATGAGCACAAAACAGCAGGATGCTTCCATCCCAGCCGCAGTCAGTGCTCTATGGCAAGCCGTTCAGTCTGGTCCCTGAGAAATGTGGTTGAAACAACCGGTAAAGTCATCAGAAATGGGCCATCCCCCCCATCCCTTTCCAGGGAAATTATAAAGCCAGAATCTCAAAATCTGCTGTGAAAGGTTCAGTTTCAAGAGCAGAATTTTTAGATAACAGCTGTTTCCCAGAAGTGCCAAACCTCTGCAACAAGCGTCATTACAGAGTAAAATATGGGTGTGTGCCTGGCCCTGCACTCTCATGCCAGTGTGGCTGCAGTGGAAAGAACCTAATTCTGTTTATAACTCTGATGCCTTACTGAAGGGTGTGCTCGGTCGCTGCAAAACCCTGTAACCACAGTGAGACAGCAACATGCCTGTGAGTGCTAAACATCACAGGTTTGGCCGTGCAGTTGCACAAGCGTGTCCTGCCCTCGGGATGCAGCAGCCAGCAGCGCAGCCCACGCGAGGCACTGCAGCGGGGACACGCACCCCGCTGCACCCACCGCCGCCGTGCCGGTGGAATGGGCATCCAGCCGCGAGCGGATACCCGCTGCGTGCATCAGTTATCCCAACAGTCCCGCTGCTATTACAGTTTAATCTGATGGGAGAAACCAGGACTAGGAGGTGGTTGCTCTTTCGGTTGGGTCTGGATGGGGAAAGCCTTCAGGCGACTCCCCAGCACCTCTTGCATACAGTTTCCTAGGTTTAGCTGAATTATAAACTTCTAAAACCCACCCTATTCAACATTGCGTAGACAACATTGTAAGAGCAGAATTCTCTGGACTAATTCTCCTTAAAAGCTGTCATTGCTCCCGTTTTGCAGGTGAGCCTGTTCTAGAGTTATAGGAATGGCAGCTGGGGAGAAGCTGGAGCCCCCCGTACCTCTGACATGGCGAAGGCTGCCCAGTGCCTGCCAGACCTGATGCACCAGAGCTCTGTCTGCCACATCGTGTCCAAATCTGCTAGGAAGTGATTCAGTGAGAAGAGCAGCTGGGAAAAGGCTTGTTTCCCGGTGCCCTTGTAAATCGCTCCTGCTCAGTGCATTGAGGGACCCCCAGGAAAAGCCTTCGTGCCACCCCCTCCTCCTGCTGCTGGGGGGCTGCCTGGCCTCCGTGGGGTGCCAGGGGCTTGCCGTGCCGGTGCTGCCCACAGGGATCCCGGTGCCTCACCACCCCGCAGCCGGGCCGTGGTTTTCATTTGGTATTTCATTTTGTGGCTGATTTTTCCGAAATGTCGAAAAGAGGAAAAACGTGAATGCAATAACAGGATTGCCCACGTAAGCTTAGTCTGGTCAGTTTGGGTGCAGAAGTGTGTGATTTGCCAGCCTGCCCGGCTGCGCGTCTGAGGTGCACCGGGTTCATGCAGATTACTGGGGAAGTGCCTGCTGCAACTATCTCCAGGCAGAGGCTCACCTGTTTTGTTTTGTTTTTTTTAACTCAACTATGCCATAGTTTGGTTTCACACCACAAGCTGACCTGCACCAGAGGGAAAGAAAACTGTAGCTCAGTGTTGGATGGTGTGTAGCACTTAGAGGTTGTAAGGATGCACAGGGCAGCGTGTTCTTAACACGGGACGGTTAGCTGTGCCATTCCCACACCGCGCTGCCGGACCTGGGAACGAGGAGCGGAGCGCCCGGAGTGCCCGTTCCCGGCTGGTGGGCTCCGGAGCTGCGGAGGGCTGAGGAGGGCAGCCTGCAGGCTGCTGAGGAGAGCTGGCATCATCGTTGCTGGCTGAAGGCAGGCAGCACGCTCTCCAGATGTCAGGCTGCTGCTTTTCAAATCAGATGTGTACAGCACCCCAGCCGAAGCACCCAGGGCATGAGTGGACTTGTGCTTCCCGGAAGAAATTTGCTAAACTCTGGGAAAAGTGTCTCAGCAAAAAGAGGGACATACAAGTGCTTCCTGTAGGTGACCTGTACTTTCTAGATAGACTGTTTTCTTGACAAGTGTTCTGTGCTTCTGCAAAAGTGTATGAGTGACAGAGCCCTCTTTCTCCTCCACAGCAAACTCTGCAGCAGAAATGGGTGGAGTTGCGCTCTCTGCTCTTACAGGAACAGCGCTTGCTGCACGGTACGTCCTCGTTTCCGGGTAGGAAACCGCAGTGCTGCTGAGTCCTTCTGCGGAAACGCTGTCTGATCAGAAGAAAGCAATTCTTTAATCTGATTTTCATTTGCTTTCTTTTTCTCCTGTTAATGAAGGCGTGGGGCTGGCCCTGGGAAAGCTTTTTTCCTGGGAGTGATGAATTTGGCTGCTGCTTGACCAATGCAGACCAAAGGCTCTTTTGCATGAGTACTAGGAAAGGAGCTGATGTGGGCTGCAAAGCTTTTTTCCATTCTTATTTTGGACTTATCAGGGGAGAGTTTTGTTCGGTTGGTTTTTTTAGTGGGTTGCCCAGGAAGCAGATTTGATTCTGCATGTGGGGGAAGGCAGGGGCAGAGAGCACCCCGAACCGGGAAACAGCTTCCCCCGAGGGGAAGGGGCTGCTCCCTACCCTGAGATGCCAAGGGTGTCCTGCCCTCCAGCCTTGAGCCGATGCCGGTAAATAATGCTCCCCTTTGGTTTCTGCTTCCAGGGGAGGTGAACGACAAC
The DNA here is from genome assembly GCF_947461875.1 of Haliaeetus albicilla. Taxonomy (NCBI): domain Eukaryota; kingdom Metazoa; phylum Chordata; class Aves; order Accipitriformes; family Accipitridae; genus Haliaeetus; species Haliaeetus albicilla. The sequence goes on from NC_091486.1 coordinate 1,008,902, forward strand.
GCTCTGCTGGGCGCGCTGGAGCTGGAAGAGTCCAGTTTGCCTGGTGGCTGCAGCACGCCGGGACCCCTCTTCCCAATAAATCCTCGCTTCTCCAGCGAGAGCAGCTCCCGCAGCCGGCTGAGCTCGATGACTGTGGACAGCGAGGACAGCTTCTACCAGAGCGGAGCCTTCGAGGATTCGGCTGCAGAGAGCCTGAGCCGCCAGTCGAGCGTGGATGATGACTGCTTCTTCCCCAGGGACGGGGACGGCGCTGCCGGGAGGTCCTCCCTGCGGAGGAACCGCAGCATCAGCCTGGCCAGCAGCGGGTCCATGTCCCCGCTCTGGGAGGGGACCAGCTTCACCAGTAGTTTTGGGACCCTCCCGCGGAAAAGCAGGAGATCCAGTGTCCGAAAGCATCTTTTGAAATTCATTCCAGGCCTTCACCGGGCGGTGGAAGAGGAAGAAAGTCGGGTCTGATGTCGCACGTGTCACCCCTGATGTCTGGGGCTCTGCCCGCGGGACAGCTGCGTGGCCTGGGACCGAGGGCAGCAGCTCACCCAGAGGCACGCAATGAGCGAAGCGTGGTGGCACTGCACGGCAGTCCTCCGGACAACAGCACTGATGCTATTTAAAAAGCTCTGGGTTGTTTAATTATTTCAATTTTTGATCAGAGCACACGGTGGACCTCTTCGTTAATGTGAAAAGTGACTAACTCTGAAATGTGAAGAACATTTGCAGAACTTCCTCAGCATACTTTAGTGTTAATAACAGTTTTTAATTGAATGCAGAAGTGATAGCTATTTATTTCCTGTTACCGAAGTCATAGTCTTCCAAAGAAGGTCTTTAATAAAGCAAGTGCTTCTACTAAAACCAGTGACAGAGTCCCGTTAGAAAGAAGATGGAGCCCAGAGTGTATGACACAGAGAGACCCTGGGCAGTAGCGTTTTGAAACGAAGGGCAGAGATTTACCTGTGGTTTGCGGTGGGTGATTTTACATGGGTGTGCTGGAGCGGGCCAGGAGCACACTTGCCAACTCCCCCGGCTCGTGCGTGGCCGTGGTCAGGATCTGTGCCGGCCGTTTCACTGCGCGGCTGCCTGCGCCGGTTCCCGCTGCCGGTGCAATGCCCTGAGCCACTGCTGCTGCTCGAGGATGTGCACGCTCGATATGTGTGTCTGAAAAAGAAAGGGTGAACTCCACAATCCACTTCCCAGTCTCCAAAGGAGGGATCGGTTCCCCTGGTGAGTCGTGATGACAGCATCGATAGACAGATTTACAAAGTAAACGCCGGCTGCCATCACTTTCGCATCTCTTAGCAGTCATTGTATAAACCCTGCAATAACCCAGTTTATCAGTTGTGACCTGACCAGCTGCAATCTCTGCCACTAGCTGATATCCCATGTCCTGCCAAGCCTGCCCTATTCCAGGGGATTTGGAATAGAAAGGACCCCCCTGAGCACGCACGCAGCCTCGGGCTCTTCTGCTGTGCCAGTGCACGGGAAGCCGTGGGCATCTGTGCGCTCCTGCCCCGAGCAGCTCCGTGTGTCCGGAGCAGGGTGTGCCGGTCACCGTGCACCCGTGTGGGCTCCTGTGTCAAACGTGGGAGGAGCACGATGGAGACCACCGGCAGCTTTTCTCTGCAGTGCCTGACAGCCTCGCTAGAAACAGCATTTTCTGCATGGTGTCAGCTCGGTAAGAGTCACCGGAGTGCTGGGGTCTCACCGCACCCCCGGAATTTTACCAGGTTTGAGAAAATACTCGTCCTCTTACAATGATGTAACTATATAGCTTAGATCAATTTGAACTCTTCTAAGGTGAGAGGAGTAAAGGCAGAGGATTGTCCTGCCCGGACAAGCAGGATTGTTCTGTGCCAGGGAGTGGTGGCAGGTTGCGCTCTGGGGACCCCCAAGGAGGGCTGTGCCTGGGACCCGGTCCCTCTGCAGTCCTGGGGGCGGCGGCACATGCCCCTTGGCCTGGTGTTCCCACGGCTTGTTGGCAGGAAGATCATCAACTGTTTGCATTTCTTCAGGAGCAGAGACTTCAGGCAGTAAGATTAACTTGATAGCTTATACAAAGTGATTTAATAAATATGGGTGTAAATGTGACGAAAAAGAGAAATTTTATTTCCCTCTCAGGCAACACAGAAATAGGCTGTTTGTTTAGCCCGAGCGACCTGATTATGCTTTTCAAATACAACTGGAAGAAATTTAAATATAATTTAAATACCTTGTGTGACTCATTTGTCTTTTGACCAAGCAGACCATGCGGTTGTTTACCATTCAGATACTGCTGTGGCAGGATTTCCTGGTCTTTTCAGAAACCTCAGGTTAAACCCAATGGCTTCCCTCTGAGATGAACCCCAAATAAAAACAACCTGTTCCCAATACTCCTCTAATTAATGAACGTTGCTAAGCCAGCAGAATCTGTACTGGCGTCTGTAATTTCTCTTAAAAGGATTAAGTAGATGGTAATATGGCAAGGCTCTGGGAGAGCTGGAGGGCAATCAGGAAAGCAGCTCACGAGGTTTTCTGCGTATGGGAATGATGTTCTGTCCGTGCTGCTGAGCCGAACACCTGCAGTTCAGCCCATGGGCCCCTCTGCCGTCAGCTCCTGCCCCAGCCCCTGGCCGCGGAGGTGGGCTTTGGTCTGACACCTGCACAGAGCCAAAGCTGAGCTGTCACCCCAGGCTGGGGCAGCTCGGGTGCTGGTCTGGGCTGTGGAGCTCATTGCTAGACATCGAGTTTTTTGCCTGTGATTTGCTGTCTCAAGATAGGGTTTTACTTTTCTTTGCCAATAACACCAGCTGAAAAGAGAAGAAAAAAAAAAAGTAGAGGTTATTACTATTTGGATAAACTGTGGAGTTCAAGGCAGATATATGGGTGTCTGAAAGCAGCTGGTGGGCACCAGAAAATCTGGTGAACGTTGTCGTGGTGCCCCAAAGAGACCAAACAGCTCCAGCACTTCAAAAGGGACCTTAAACTCAGTCACAGGTTGCGTGTAGGACCCTTGGCTCCAGCTGCCAGACTGACAGCCGAGGGAAGAGTGGTATCCATCACCAGCTTGCTTGCAGAAGCATGTGGATGTTTCCACCCAGTCTAAGTCTGGCATGTTGCTGGACGTGGCTGTGGGTGGCCGGCGGTGCCTTCCTCCTCAGGAGTGGGAGCACTCCTCTCTCTTCCTGGCCAAGGAGTATTTGGACCCACGACTGTGGCATGCATTTGTGTCAGAAGACAAAATATTCCTACCCTGACGTGTCTGACCGGAGGGTTGAAGCTTTGCCCAGCGGTGCTACGGACTCTTTCACTTGGGTGAAAATCAGTGCATGCCCAAAGCCAGGCCAGAGCTCTTTGCCTTGGTGAGCGTGGGCTGACTGGTTTGCAGAGACTGATAAAAACGTGTCAGCCTGACTAGGGCCTGCTCCGCTTCTCCCCCTACAGGTCCTGAATTAAAGTTTCCTTTTGCCTTCGTTGCAGCTGGTTTATAGAGACCCGGTGGCAGAGGTGGGACTGGACAGGGTGCCTTGGTCACAGCCTACATCCTCCACCTGGTTTTATGGAGGGGGAAAAAAACGGGTATGAACTCTACTCCCCAAGGCTGCGTCTCTGGTGGAAATTAGTGCAGCTTTATGGTCCAAAGCAGTGATTCCTTTTGGTACGGAAGTTAATTTGACATAACTTGGGAGACAGATGCTTGCTTTTAGCATGGAAAGGCTGAACAAGCCTGGACACCCGACAAGCTTAAGAAAGGCCAAATAGATGATGCTCTTCCCATGATGGCGGGAGCATGGTTTGGTTGCTACAAGACGACAACCTGAGATGTTCACGGCCACGATCAAAAACAGGATGTGGGTGACAGGCGGGCTCTGTGGGGCCGCTGCAGCGGGCGTCGAGATCAAGGGTGCCCCAGTCTTCTGAGGGGAGGAAGGAGGTCGTGGGCAAAGGAAAGAACTCAGAGAGCAGAATGAGCGAGAAAGCTCTTTCAACGTGGCATTTCTCCTTGCGGAGAGCAATCTGGAAGGTTCCCTGCTCTGCCTCCCGGGAGTCGGGGTGGGAGAAGGCTGTGCGTGCGGGCAACGCTGTGTGGTGATGCTGTGGTCCACGGGACTGGGACTCCAAGCGATGTGTGTGGAAGGTGCTCTGGACCGTCAGCAGAGGAGTTGTTCTCACTGATTGTGGGGGCGTTGAAGGGTTTGCTTGATTTCCTAACAGGCAAGGGATTACCTTTTCTCTTCTTATCCCATATGGATAAAGAGGGCAACGTGAGTTTACTGCAGAAGTGTGGCTGCTCTGAAGAATGCAATTCCTTTTTAAACTTAAAACTTAATTTGCTGAATGCTACTGAGCCTGACCTTGTAAGGGTTCTTAACTGCTTAATCAGGTCTTGCCCAGTGCCCAGATCTGGGCAACCCCTCCCTGAACTCAAGACGCTGCATCAAATATGGGCAAGGCACCGTCATGGCACTCAGCCCCTGGGTTAGCAGCAAACAAGCAGAAAACCCCCTTGAGGCAAGGGGAGTATTTGGGTCCTAAATCTTTCAGCTTGATTTAGTGCAGCACGGAGCGGGCTGAGGCTCCTCCAGCGCAAGAGCTGGCAAAACCTATTTGCTTTAGCAGCACGGCCTCACGGGGCTGGCTTTGCACCGGCAAAGGGGCAGGTGTGATGCGGGGGGATGCTCGGCTGCTCCTGGGATGCAGGCATGGTCCCTCTGCTAAACGCCCTGCTGTTTTGCCAGCACTGATCGTGGGCATCGCAGCCATGTTTTCCAAGGGCCTAGAAATGCCTCTCCTGCTGCCCCGAGACCGATTCACCTCGTTCATGCTGGCTTGCAACTCTCCAGCCAGACTTACTGCAAAGGTCATAAAAAAAGGGCATCTCGGGGGTTTTTTGCTGGCCTCTCTTGGCCTATAATTTCTACTGTGAAGTTTTTTTCCACAAAACCATGAAACAGGTTGTGGCTTCTGCTGGGAACATTTCAAATCCAGTGGAAAATCGTTCTGGCTTCAAGGCTGTACTAGCCTGCAAAAACTCTCCCCTCGCACATTAGAAGTCCAGCCCTGGAAGCTGCTGAAATGCGTGAGGAGTTCCTGCATTTCTCTGTCTGACCCATGTTTCTGCATGTGCTGGGTTTTGCTCCGTTTCAGTAGTGCTCAGAGCAGGCAGCTATCCTGTCAGTGACCACTTTTCTGCATGCTTTTCAGGGATGGCTGTGTTTCTGCAATTCTGCTCTGCCAATTTCTGCTTTCGTACCTGACATTTCCTTTCTCATGCAGCTTTTTTAGAAATTTTCATATGTAGCAGCTGGTTGCACCCAGTTTTCGTAGCATTGAAAAGAAGATCACGAAACGTAGTTGTCACGGGTGACTGAGTTTGTCCTGCCTGCCACTGCAAGGCAAAAGGGAAGTACACCTTAACATGTATAAAGCCAAGAATTTATTGCTATTGCTGTGCTCCCAGCACAGACCTTTTATTTTGTTACAACAGTAACCTGCTTGTTACTGCTGGCTGCATAAAACTGCAGTTGTGCCACACACAGATAAGCAAAAGTAAAGCAAACTCACCATGGGCACCCGGTCGGTCACAGAAATCCCTGTCGCAGCTAGACCAAGCCAGCAAAGCCCGGACAGAGTCCGTCCGACCAGCCCCAGCGCTGAGGCCTTGCAAACTTGGTGCAAAGCTGATGGCCTGTGACAAGGGACGGCAATGCCAGGCTGCTGCCATTAGCAATGCCGGGCTGCACGGCTGGGAAATGCCTCGCTGGCACCCACGGGCAGGTGGGGACAGGAGCTTCTCCAGCGCAGACCGAAGCATCCAGGAGAGCGGAGAGCAGGGCTATTCTGGCGATGCTCTGCTCGGGGAAAGCTCTGCACCCTGAATTGTTTTCGTACAGTTTGGCTCTTTCAGTGCAGGCTTTTTTAAAAGCTTAAAGAGGCAGAAATCACACCACCTCAGGTTTGTGCAAATGAAATGTTTTCCTAGCCTTGAGAGGTGGTTTTGCCCAGCTCTGTTTATAAATAGCTGCCTGCAGTGGGAGGAACCTGCAGCTACTTTTTCCTTTTCCCAAGTCCAGCTATGAACTCTGCCTGCTTAAAAATACAGCTGGGGAAGCTCCAGCATCCGAGCAGCTTCCAGGCTCTCAGCCACCGCGATGATCTGGGGGTGGCGGACAGCCCCTCAGCTCCTGGAGACGGTCTGGGGAGAACAACCTATGCAGGCAAATGCCTTCAAACAGGCAGGAGCTGCTCTCCCCTCATCAGTGAACCCTTTGGGCTCCTTGCACGGTGTTTGCCAGGAAGAAAGCAGCAGCTGCCTATTGGTAACACTGTCAAAACTTGAATTACTCTGCATGTGCCCATGGTTTGTAACTAGCATGCCCTTGCCGCATCACTCTGGCATGTATTCCTGTTTTCCAAAGGAAACACGCTGCTCCTCCCGCAGCTCCCCTCCGAAGCCAAGCGTGGCCAGCAGGAGCGTCGGGGCAGCAGCAGCATCCCAGCCCCGAGGACGTGCCAGGGCTGGCTGGTGCCTGACATAGCTCTGCCGGGGGGGAAGCCTGTGTTTCTGCCTTTCCTTTCATTCCTCCGCTGGGTGAAAAGTTAAAATTCTGACGCTTTCTATAGAAGAGGAGTCCCAAGGTATGTTTTTTTCATAAACATAAGGTATTTATCTTTCTGACAAAATGGAAACGCTTGACTGTAGTTTGTTGGCATGATCCACAGGAGTTTTCCTCTGGGTGTCCAGGTGAAATGTAATCCCTCCTGGCTGTGTGCCGTGGTGGGAATGTTTGTCTCCATTGCCACCATGCTGGGCTTTCGGGTGGCACTGCATCTCCCATGGTGACCCTGTGTTATGTGGCTTCTGCTCTAGAGCTGCTCTGGTGCCCGTGCTGCCCTGGGCAGCCAGGTGTGTGCACGAGCTGCTCCTGGAAACCTGTCACCGGAGCAGAAATTGGGGAGCAGAGAGTCAATGACAGAGGAGCCGACAGAGCTCTGCAAACACCCTGCAAACACCTTGCTGTGGCAGCCTCTTCCTATTTCTGGAATGAATTGGAATTGCTGTGGCTCTAATGATTCACCTCATCGACTTTCAAATCCCTGTTGTGCCCCAATGCCTCTGAAATCCCAGGTGCTATTTCTGAATTGTTAGCAAAGGATAGCTCAAACGGAAACTTCCTGCGTTAAAGGTCACACGGAAAATGATTTATAATAGATTCATGCAAATTGTGCTTTGACCACAAGGTGCTCATTTGGGAAAGCGTGAATTTTCGAGAATTGGTTGTGTAACCAATAGATGGCACCAGGAAATACCTAAAATTGTTTCAGTATTTTTTGCAATCAAGAAGTATCTTTTTGCAATCGAGAAGTCAGGCAGGCAGGTTCCTGGGGAGATGGGGACAGGACCTGTCCCCTTCCCTGTCCCTATGGGAGCCGATGTGGCCGATGTGGCTCCCGGGTCAGCAGGGCTCCCTGTTGTCGAGCCTGGTGCCATGTTTTCAGCTTCGGGTTATTTCAAATTTGAAGCCTGGCTGGTAGTTTGCCCTGCACTCGAACCCTGGTGCAGGATTTGTGCTGGCTGCGACGACCGGGGTGCGGTGCCTGACCCGGGGCGGCCGTGGCCCCTCGTCCCTGTGCGATGGCCGCATCCCTGCTCTGCCCTCGCGTCTGCCGCCGGGTCAGTGACGAGCCGTACTGGTCCATGCGGGGCCAGTGGGGGGCACAAAGCGAGACGTGAGGGTGCGGATGGGCAGTGCGGGCATCCGGCTGCATCTCAGCTGATGCGCCCCGGGTCGGCGCTGCTGCTGCTGTTGCCGACAGCTCAGTGGTCTCACGGGTACCTTTACAGCACAGCCCCGAGCTGACGGTGCAGCAGGGATGCTCAGGTAAGTCCCAGCCGTGAAAACTTCTTCAGCGGTGTTTCCACATGGAGGAGAATGCTGGGGACAGGACCTGTCAAATGAGAAATCACCTGCAGGGCCCTTTGGATTATCCCAGGGATATGGAGATAGCTTGATAAGCATAGAAAGTAACTTTCTCCTCTCCAGGCACTGTATTGTGCTGGGTATCCAGCCTCTCGCCATCAGCCTGTGCCGGGTGCCCAGCCTCTCCTCCTGAGGGCACCTACCGCTGCGTGTTGTCCACTTACTTTCAAACCTCACCATCCATTTTTCTTGGACAAATTTTTCCAGCATAGGGTTGATTTTTATAAATCAGTTACACCAAACTAATTGTCATAACAACGATGAAAAGTTGTTGATTTAAAGATGCAAGCTCACAGATGAACAAGACCAGTGGAAAGGCTTTGGATCCATTTCTAATCAAGGTCTGAACTCAACAAGAGGATTTGCAAATCCTAAAGCCCAAAGATGTCAAAAATGTTGTATTGTACGAACACAACAAGTCATTCACAGCAGGAGATTACAGTCTTACGTAAACCTGGCTTCGGGCACCAGGGTTGAGACGAGTTCAGCTACGGTCAGAAAATGCCCTGGTGCTGCTCGGGCGATCCTCCTGCTTCCCTCTGTAAAATGTTCCCCTCTTGCTCCTCCTAGCTTTAGGTCCAGCTGGTAATTACTGGTGCAAGTGCTAATCTCATCCCTTGCCCCTTTGTTATTCCTTTAAAGAGAGTTTCTGCTGCTGCGGCCAGAAGCTGCTGCTGCAAAAGGGGGTTGTGCTGTGGGTGGGAAGGGGAAGCTCTGCGCCGACCTGCCTTGGGCGCTGGGGGGGTCCCGCTGGGGTGTCAGCAGGCAGCAAGCGCCCCGTCGCCTGGCTGGCTCGGCCTCGGGGACCTCGGTTCATGTCTCGTCCCAAAGTGTCGCTTTGGCTCGTGCTTTTGGTGTTCATCCTCCAGTTCTGTCCCTGAGGGCCGAGCCCTTGAGATGCGTTTCACTTAGCAGGTAGCTGCAGATGCTCGGCATCTGGCAGGATGTGGCCCCGGCCGGGCGAAGGCTGGTGCGGCTGAGGAGCGTGGCGTTTCGCCATGTGCAGGGCATGTGCCCTTCTGACCGGCCGGTTCGTTCCCTGACAAGCGCAAAATGCGTTCATTGTCCGGGCAGCGGCACGGCGAGGTTTATCGGCACACAACCCGATGGGGAATGTTAAGCGGGTTAGGTGGCAGCAGCAGCGCTATGGAAGGTGGTCACCCTCCCGGGATTAGAGGTCGGAACAATTGTCGTCCCTGTGACCAGGCGGAGACACAAAGAGCCATTGTGCCGGGAGTACAAAATCTCTGTTTATTACCGCGGGGCTGACATGCTGAAAGACCCGCTCTCCATGCCAGCACAAAAGCTTCCTTGCTTCAGATTGTTTGTTTATGTAAATTAAAATGGTGCATTTAATTATGCAACGGGACGAGCCTCAGCAACAAGCGAGGTGCTGATTGGATCGCCCCGTGGCCAGAGCCCGCCGGCAAGCCCTCGGCACATCTGATGGTGCGACCGCGGACCCTGCTCTGCCGCAGCACCCGCGGGAGAGGAGACGCGCCTTGACCGTTCGCTCAGGGGAACAAAATCCCCGGGGGAGAAGGGGTGAGGAGTAGCGCTCCCCACCCCGGGGTGCAGGAGCGGGGGCCCCGGAGGTCCACGGCCCCGGTCAGCGGGCACGGCACGGCCCTAAGCATGACAGAAGAAGTCCCAGCGGCATCCGGCATGCCCGAGTGCAACGGGAGCGTACCCCCGGAGAAGGGCCCACTCCAGGTCATCGGTGTCATCGACGAAATAGCAAAATCTGTCGGGACGGTTCCTTACGTGAATGCAGAAATGAGCCCCGACGCTCCACCGGCAAAAGAAAATCGGGAGGAAAATAGAAATTCGTTGGCAGAGGACATAGTTCCTGGGGATTTTGATGGAGGGAAGCAATGCGAAGGTAAAGTATGAGGCTGCCTTTCTTTAAGTGCTTGGAAAGAAAAACGCTATTATTTTATGTATAGCCTTATGAATAATGGCGTGTACTATGTCTGTTAGTCAAAATTCCTAACCTATGGTAGTTGTAACAGTGACTCAGAGTAATTCAGATTTAGGGACAAATTTGAGCTAGCAGTTACACAGGATGTGATGAAAAGTATGTAACTAAAGAAACAAGCAATTTTTTAATCCGCTCTGAAAATCTGCTGCCAATCTGTGACTGTTAAAACCTAATTATCATCACTAACTGCTCCGTCAGTCCATTTCTTGTGCTTTGTATTTCCTAAAGAAAAGCGAGAAGAAAACAATGGGACACTACAGCAGGGATCAGCTGATATCCAGGACACAGGGACCGACGGCCAGGACTCAGAGGAAGGTAATGGAAAATGCTGTGTGATGTGAGGTTTTCCTGAAGCATAGCGATGAGTAGCGTTCAAAGACAATCACATACAGGTGGTTATTATTTTTTTTTAATTCGGTCAGACCCTTATATTCTGGAGAGACTCATTTCTCATCCATAGAGTTGCTGCACCTTAGAAAACATGTCTGGTATCTTTTTTCCTGAGGTTTGCACGAATCTCCATGACCGTGGGGTATCAAAGCACCATGGGGTCTTCGACCAGGAGGTCTCCAACAGCCTTGTGAGGCTGGGAGGTGCTTTATCTTCTGCTCCATGCAGGGGAGCTCAGAGGATAACCTCGGGAGGCTGTCAGTCAAAAATGTATAGCCTCAAAACCCAAACTCTTTTCCTCCCTGATTCACCAAGTGTCTAAATCCCCCCAATGCCCAAGCATCTAGCAGAAAATTGCTCTCCTAAATGTCTGCTCCTGGGTCTCTCTCTCCTCATTCTGGGGTGAAAATGGTAAAAATCAGTTGGAGCCAAGGCTGGACCTCGCACCTGCCTCCTGTGGTGAGCGGAGCTGCAGGGGTGCGCTCGCTGCCCGTCCCCAGCAGCAAGTTAAAATATATTGCATATATATACACACATAGATGAACTTATTTAATTATACTATGCAAAATGCAGCCACTCCTTCAGAAAGGAGTATTTTGTTGAGTATTATTAAAGGAGGAAAGCTATGTCTCTCCATGGGTGGGCTTTTGTCATTGCTGCCCTTCCATGTTTCCCACCCACGGGCTCTTGCCCAGCTCGTCGGTTTTAGCAGCGGTGGGAGAAGGGACGGCTGGGCCGTGGGCTGCTAATGATGTTTTCCCCACCACTGACTGGGACCACGGCAGGGGCACAGGGCTGGTGGCTCTGCCCCACTCCCCAGCACCCGGCCGTGCTGGGTCCCTCCTGTCATTTACACATCCATTTGGCCACAGTAAGTTGGTATTTTCTATACATCAGCTCCACATAAATATGAAACCCCTCTTCGGAGAAGAGCAGATTAACAACCCAGAGTAGCTGTCGCAGTCCCAGCAAAGCAGCGCCGTCGAACATAGCTCTAAAAGATGTATGGGCCATGCCCCGTAAACAGAAACTTTGCTTTGATTAAGAAAAGGAAAAAATACACGAACATTTGTCATGGGCAAAATAATATATCATAGCAACTGCATAGGTTGTGAGGAGGTGAATCATGATGGAGGCTTTCCCACTTGGAGCTGACATCCATACTCCAGCTGTGTTGCTTTATGAGTGCACAATAAAACCTATTAAATGATCTTGCACAGCCCCCCCATGGTCGTCGTCCCCCCCAGCCACAAGCACTTTATCTCTAAATTGCAGGCAGCTTTTTAGTACCTAACCAATTTAGTCTAATTAATACTCAGGACCCCACAGGCAAAATGTTGAATAGACCATTTGTTGTGGCACTAAAGCATCATTTAACGCAGAGACACGCCAACCAGGACAAATAGGAGATAGCTGTCTCAGCCTGGTTGGCCACCTCTGAAGGAGGGACGGGTCCCAGGAGGGCTGTGCCAGGGTCCTGCTGCATCCCCGGCATGGCCGGGCGCTGCGTGGAGAACGGCTCCCTCCATCCCTCCCTTCTTGCCCCGCACGTCGGGCAGAGCCGGCACGGAGCACCGAGCCGTGGGGAGACGGGACCCTCCGGTCCCATGGTGGGATCTGTCCCGCAGGGAGCGGGGGCAGCAGCTCCGGAATGGGGAGTTTGGCTAATTGAGCCCAAGGCGATAACCAGAGAGCTTTGGGAATGCCGTTTGCAAAGGCACCACAGCAGGGCCCTGCAGTGGGATGCTTGCCAGCCGTGGATCCGAGAGGGCAGGAGCAGATCTGGTGCGTGCAGGGAGGCAGTGCCTCTGGTCCTGGGGCGCAGGGGGGATGCTGTGCCCCTCTTCCCTCCTCGAGGCTCGACCACTGGCATCTGCATCGCCTCTCCTTTTAAAGGAGGGTAGCGGGGTGGGCTCCGTGGGAAAGGTGGTACAAAAGAGACGGGTGTTAAAAAATGCAAGGGCAGGTGGCCTTAAGGAATGAGTCTGAGAATGTACAAAGCCTTTCTAAAGCACATGCGAGCATCTGTGGTGATGGGGGTTCAGCCTGGAGATGTGGGTCTCTCCTCGCTGGGCAGTCTCTGGAGGATGGGTGTCTTGGTGGCCAGAGCTGGTAGGTCACCAGGAGCGATGCTACATTAAGAGCATGTATGACGGAGGCACGAAGGCGATGCTGAGCCCGTCCTCACCCACACTCCCTCTGTGTTGCTGCAGGGCCAGGCGGCGAGGGGACGCCTGTGGGCAGCGGGGAGCGAGAGCTGGGGACAGCGGCTGGCCCCGGTGGGGAGGTGGCGGAGACCCTCGCGGCCAGCGCCGAAGGGAGAGGGAATGCAGCCGAGGAAGAGGAGGAGGAGGAGGCGGCGGGGGAGGAGGAGGACACTGAAGAGGATGAAGTTCAGGTGATCGAAATCAAGAAGAACAGCGAGGAGTCCCATCCCAAGCAGCAAGACAGTGACAAGGAGGCATCTCCCGCGACCAGCCCCGGCTGCAACTCCCAGGTGGAGAAACTGGGGGAGCAGCCCAGCCTGGGGAAGAAAAATGATATCTCCAGACACAGCTATTCCAGATACAACACAATCTCCTACCGGAGGATTAGAAAAGGAAACACCAAACAGCGAATCGATGAATTTGAATCCATGATGCACTTATAAACTGAGGTGGAGAGTTGCTTAACAAGCCAAGCGTTCACTCTGGTTTTTGTTTTTCTTTTTTGTTTCCCCCAAGACATGTCTCTTCACACAATGTGAGGTCACTGTTTTTTTCCTTTTTGTATATGATTTCATAATACACTGTGAAAATTTAACATCTTCGCTTTGACAGTGGGCAGAGGCATCCATAGCGCAGGAAAATAAATAATCAGTTTGCTAAATATAATACCATTTGATTTAAAGTTTATCCTCTTATTTTCTGTCCAACTTTTGTAACCATATTCAAACAATAGGATGTCTTGAGCTGGCTGGGGCTTCTCTAGCTGCCGACACACACGTGACCCATGCCGTCAGCTATGCTGGTAATGAGTTGGCAGCGCAGCAGCTCAGTGACACTGGCCAGGGCAGTGTGAATAATAAAAGAGACGACTGTTTGCAACTGCAGTGCGCTCTGTTTTGCCGTCCGTCCGTGCTGGCATCTCATGGTGCACTGACAGCCGCCTCCTGCTAGCGACCATCCATTTCCACCTTGTGCTGGTGGGATGGAGGGCTATTTGCATTCGTGGGTAGATGCTGATGTGCAGGAACTAAAAAAGAGATGGGAGGGCATCAAGGCTCCTGTTCCCTCACTGCCATCCCTAACACCTCCCGTGGGTAGCCGGATTCCCTGCGCAGCGCTGTAGCCAGCACCAGGTAGGATCGGTACCATCCACTGGCCCCTGCCTGTCGGGGTGAGAGGAGTCAGCGTGGACGTCTTTAGGCACCATGTCGCCTGCCCGCCGCGGTCTGCACCGGCAGCAGAGCCTTCCAGCCTGCCCGTTCTGGGTGCTAACGTGAAACCACGGGTGCAGCCGGCCCAGACCGCTGCCGGCGACAGCGCAGCTCCTCCTGCCCACCGCCTTCCCTCCTCGCTGCTGCTGCAGCCCCCCAGCCCCGATGCCGTGGACCCCCATCCAGCCCGGGGGTGGCCGTCCCATGTGGCTGCCGGCAGCGCCGATGGTGGTGGCCGGCCATGGCCCCCGACCCCCCAAACCTGGGGCAGAGGCGCCTGTGGGGAGGTGGTACCAGTGACTGGCTTACACGCTGCCTGCAGTGCACGGCACGTGCCTGTGCGTGCTTCGGTGTTCACCTGGCAAAACCAGCCACTACCAGAAACCTGTATTTTCTGAATGGCAACAGTTTAGAATCTCTTACGTGTCTTCTCGATTCTCATGCTAAGTTTAGACGCAATTTTTTAAAGATTTTTTTTTTTTGTCAAAGCCAGGCAAGTTTTATGCGTAATTTGTTTTTGTGTCATCTGAACACAACTTTCTCCATTTTTAAAAACCTTTGTGTAACTACAGTATTGTTGATGCAGTCTTGTTTTAGCTATTTTACAGCCAGATTTGTCTTGAGTTGGGACTAAGCTTTGCAAATGTCATCCCAGAAAGCATCTGGGAAAGTTGAGAGCAGCTGACAAAGGGAGAGGAGGTAAGAACAAAGTTAGACTCTGACTTCAGCTGCAGTGGCCTCCTTCAGCCATAAGCGCTTTTTTAAGGATCAGTTTTACATCTCGAGCAGCACTGAATATCGTTTTGACTTTTCTTGTTCTACATAAAGGCAATTATTTATTGGCAACGTGAAAATAATAAATGGCAATTCTGTATTGTACAAACCAGACACAGCCCTCATTGTGCTATTCAGACTTGTTTATTTGCTCTTTGGTTTGTGGAAGTTCAGAGGTTTGCTTGTATGAACTTATACTGTGGGTTTGTTTCCCTGCTGACAGTTGCCCCCCCATCGCCCCTCTCGCAGCGGTTCCTGTAAGAGCAGCACATTTCTCTTAAAGATGTGACCATCGCCTGGGCTTTCGGTGACTGGCAGAGGTTGAGGGTGGCAAAGCGCTGCTCCGAGCTGACCAGCCTCAGCTTCAAGTATCTTCATGCCCACCGACCACTGACTGCCTCCCCACCACGCCGTCCGGCCCGATCTGCACTTCAGAATGCCGGTAACAAATTTGCTTTACTGCAGTTAAAAAATGCAATAGGGAAGAAAACAACAAAACCCCAAAGCCAAACAAAAACCAGAGATAAAGTGAGCAACTTTGTGCATTGCTGAGAATCTGGAGTTTTTAAGGCATTATATTGCAGTAAGGCTGGGGGCTGACGGGCAGTATCTGCCCGTGCCCTTCGGATCACCAGGACACGCGTGTGCTTGTGCCCGGCTCTGGAAACACCAGATGCGAGCACCCAGCTCGTGCTGATGACACAGCTGGCTTTCAGCAGCATGAGAGGCCAGGAAAAGCGGTCCGTACCACGGCAAAAGGCACGGGCTGCTGTAGCAGGTAGTCTTTGAAGAGGTTGGAGGGATCAGCACTGGGGCTGAGCGAGGGAAAGTCCCAGAACAGCGCAGACACTGATGGGATGCAAAGCCAGAGTTCAAGCACTTCCCCATGCTCTCCCAGGGTGAGGAGAGTGGTGGCAGGAGAGGCAGCAGTGTTGCGTGGCCAGACTGCTTGCTGTCACGATTCCCATCTCCTCCGGGGAATCGTCTGGGCAAGCCCTCAGCACCCAGGCATGAGGATCAAGCCTTTTGCTGGCCAGCCGGACACCCTCGGGCTCCCTCACATGGATGCACGGGCTGGCTGGGCCCCGTGCTCAGTTTAGCAAAAGGCAGATTTTTTTTTTTTTTTTCCTCTTTTCATCATATGCCTGTCTGTAGCAGTTTTTAACATTTGGCTTATACCCTAGGTGACAGTTAAAATACAGTTTCCAGACTTCTTGGGCAAGTGCAGGGATGAGATGCTTGGTGTACTGACTGTGGGCTCAGGTTCCAGCTAAGTGTGGAGTCTCGGTGAGACTTTCAAGAAACTTGGACTAGTTTTTTACCTTCCTTGGAAAGCAGTGTTTGCTCAGCTGAGAACAGCAACTCCCTCTCTTGCTTTCCTTGGTAGCTGGAAAAATAAAATTGAAAGCCCCGGGATGCTCTAGGGACCTGAGGGCCTTTCCTACAAACACACCGCCTCTTGCCCAACCCTCAGGGTGGGTGGGTGCGATATGGAAATCAAGGGCTGTAGAGGCAATAAACAGGCAGAAACCGTGGCTTGCGCTCTGCTGCGGTGTGCTCGTCCTCTGCGCTGCAGGCAGCTGGCAGGCAGCACTGCCGGGGCTGGGGAGGACAGGGCAGGGTCTGCATCTGGCCAAAACCGTGGTCAGCGTGTCGGATGAGGCGCGTGGAGGAGCCGGGCAGAGAGCTGTCTGCTTGGCACGGAAGGGAGAAAGGACACCCAAAGACCTGAAAATTTGCCCCCTGGGGCAGAGGCGTTTTCAGGCAGAAAAGCAGGTGGGGGTGCTGATTAGGACGCGGTAGCTACAGACCCAGGCTTAGCCTGAAAATAATTTCTCCCCATTTCCACAGTGCCAGATGAGGGCTGATGGCAGGTAAGAGGTGGACCCTTCTGGAGGGTTGTGATGCCTTTCCACCCTCTCTGGACACTGCCACATAGTGCTGGCTCACTTTTGGGAGCCGTTTCTAGCAGTGCTGTGCAGTGAACTTGAATGTGAATTAAACCACTGGCAGAAACTTGCCAGTTGCCACAACATCTGCAGCAGCTGTGGGGCACAGCAGCCAGCACCAGCTATTGCCACTGCCTGCACTAATACCGCACTAAATGAGAATCCAAAGCACAGCCATAAATCAGGGGAAATTGGTGGTTTAAAGGGTCTTCCTGGGGTAATGTTTTGTGGTTCAGCCTGGCAATAACTCAGGCAGGAGAGCCCCTAGTAAGGGCCCAAGCTCGTCAGAAACAGAGTTAACACATGGGGCTCACCTATTATAATTTAT
The DNA here is from genome assembly GCF_947461875.1 of Haliaeetus albicilla. Lineage (NCBI taxonomy): Eukaryota > Metazoa > Chordata > Aves > Accipitriformes > Accipitridae > Haliaeetus > Haliaeetus albicilla. The sequence goes on from NC_091486.1 coordinate 1,025,694, forward strand.
TCCCTTTTGTTAAACTTTTTTTTTTTTTTTTTTTAACAAACCAAATGTGGCCTCCAACTGTGACCACTTCGATTCAGGGTACTTATTGATGGAAGCACAGCACAATGTGCCATGTCACCCCCTCCACCACAGCTCGGGAGGCATTTATTCTCATTTGGAAAAGCTGTGTCTGTTTCCCGTTGTCAACACCCAGGACAACAGTGGCTCCCGTCCCCGGCCCGAGTGGTGGTCCTTCCCACCCGTGGTGCCTTCCTCCTTTTCCTTAACGCTCACAAAGCCTGCACAGCCCCCAAAACCTCCCAATGCCCCGAGGTGCGATGCACACCCAGGTACCATCAGTGGAGATGGCCCAAGGAGGGGGCAGCTCGCCGGGGAGGAGCGAGACGCCTATTGCCACGTCTGCCGAGTGTGCTGGAAAAAATGCTCTCGTTTCTGGAAGACTAGACTGACTGGTACGATCTGAACGCTTCTCAATATTGTGCAGCAGCAGGGCCACAGCTCACTGCCAGCAGCCCTGAAGGCACGCTCCAGTCTTTAAGCAAAAGATACCAACTTTGGAAGTGAGCATTTACACAACTGGGGAATGAGAGTGCAAGTGACAAGCCTGGCAATGGGATGTGACCGTGACATATGACCATTTGGTGCCTAATGAGTGACAAGTGATTGAATGTCAGCAAACAGAATTTGATGAAATTCACGCTCCTGATAGAAGATGACTGCGCAAACAACATCTGTGTCATTTTTCTGATGGTGACTGTAGGCTAGCTGCGCTAAAGGAGGGAGACAAAATTAGGAAGACAGTTGGAATAGGAGCCAACTGGGAAAATCCGTTGGGCCAGTCAATATTTTGGCAGACTTGGCCTGTCACACGCTGTCAGCATTGATCCGCCACGTGAGAGGTAACATTATGCCGGGGCCTTCTGAGAAATCAAAGGAGAGGTATGAGGGGTTTGTGAACACGGGACGGTGGCGGCTCGGCTGCGATCAACAGCGGCGTGAGAAGCGAATGCGATGCTCAGCCCTGCATATCCCACTGGCTTGTGCTGGAGAGGCCCCTCGCCCCGGTGCAGGGCAGTGGGGCAGGAGGAGAAGCGCTACCTTCCCCAGCGACACCGCAGCTGTACGGGGAGCAGCCTCCCACAGCGGGAACTTCCTAATGGAAACGGGGAAAGAAATCCTGCCGGGAATGCATTGATCCTGCATCTCACTGTCCTGTCACAGCAGAATTTATTGTCCTATCAAATCTGTCCCTTCAAAAAAAAGTGGTGATGGCTTTTGGAGATAAAAAGTTTCGCAGCAAGAAGAAAATTTACCCGTGACAGTAAGTTCTGGTGTGCGGAGCCTGGCCATCCCGGGCTGCGCGGCGGCTGGTGCTGGGTGAGGTCTCGTCACGTTGCATTCACCTCTGCAATGGTCCCTGCGAAACGCGTGAACACACACACGTGCATGGACACACACTTGTGTTCTGCAGCCCTTTTTGAGGAAAAGCCCACACTGAGTTCAGCGGGTGTTTTCAACCATCCTGAGCGCTGGTGGGCAGAAGTTTCAGGTTGTGAGACATCCTGATGGAGGTCTCTGCCCTCCCTCCGCCCACGGTGGGGACACACCACCATGGGGAGAGCTGCCCAGCCTGTGCTGCCGGTGGGTAAATCTTCCCTTGGGATGGCCTTGGCAGGAGCAGGGCAAGCCACCCTGCTTGGGGCTGCGCCGAGCATCACCAGGCTCTGGCACAGGCACCACCGTGACCCAATGCCCCAGCCGGCTGGGGGCCGAGGAAAGCGGCAGTGGTCCTGTGTGAGCCCCGAAAAAGCCACGGGGGCTCGGGGACACAGCTGGGGCCGCGGCAGCCCCGTGGTGGGGACAGCCCAGCCGCCCGCGGACACGATGCTCCCCAGCCAGCCTCTGGTGCGTGCTGCCGGCAAGAAGCAGGATAAGCCCCGGTTCTCCTCCCCGGCAGCTCCTCTCACCTCCAAGCAAAGCAAAGGCACACGTGTCCTCGCTGTCCTCAGGGCGCGGGCAAGGCGTGCTCGTTGCTTCTTCTGCAGCCCCCGGTTTACCTCATCTGCTGGGCGGCTTATCGACTCACATTTGCCTCCCATTATTAAAAGAAGGCTTTTTCGATAAGCAATCGATTCCTAACAGAACCCTGATACTCATCTGTCAGAGGCTATGGGTCCCACAGGGCAGGATTCTGTGGCCAGACCCAGCACAGGCATGTCGGATGGATTTTTTTTTTTTTTTTTAATGCATTGGTCAATAAACTACCATTTTCTGTTGAAGAATAAGCAGCCCAATTTGCTGTTTATAAAGCCCTGGAAATATTTCTGTAGCTTATGCTGTTGTCCGGGGGGAACTGATGAAGGTTTGCTTACAGTAGGATGGGGGACTTCAGAAAATATTTCCATTTAATAATACAGAAAAATTTGAGTTTTTGCCAAAGTCTCCCAGAGTGAGGGAAAAACACGCCTATCTGTTTCAGACATCATTAAACCAGATGTGCTGCTCTTGGTATTCTGATCTCTCAATACGCTGGTTCAAATTACGGATTTCAGTTATGATTTGGAAACGAACTTCCAGTTTTCTAATTGCTGTCACAAGTCGCACAGATGTCCTTGCTGAATTCACAAGATGAAAACACAGCGTTTCTGGTTCAACTGCGTTCCCTTCAGTCTGCATAGTAATTGCCAAACTGCCACTTTTGATAAGGATTTGCAGAGTCACAGGCATTTACCCTCAGGGCTTTGTGAGAGGGATCCACTTCCAAGCACGCCGGCTGCTGGAGGTGCTCTGAGACGATGTGGTCCGTCTGCAGGGGAGAGAGAGAGGGCTTTAGGTAGGCTTAGGCTTTAGGACTCATGCAGCAGCAGCTCTATTTTCCCACCAAGAAAACTCGATTCTTTATGGTGTGCCCTTTTTTCGCATTTCCCTAATATGCAAGATCTCTTTGCTGACTTATGGGGACTTTTGGGTGCACCTGTTGCTCAGCCAGGATCATACCATACCTTCTGTGCTTCATGGCTTTTTGTTCACTGGAAATGGAAAGATTAGTTCTCTCGCTGTCCGAGTGGTAATTACCATGCAAAGGAAATCACTCCAGATGGTATCTGCTATATAGGGGAACATACAGCAGAAGACTGATTTTCGTATTTTGGAGTTTCTTGGCTGATGAACTCAAAGCACATTTACTATGCTGAAAAGGATGTTAGGTAATTCAGCACTGAAGTTCAAATGCTGGGGCAGTAAATTGGATTATGAAAGAATTAAGAGTCCGAGTGATCTCCATCCTTTTGGTTTTCACATCTGCTTGGCTTTATCTACTTAACCCAGGTGGCCAGCAAGGCGATGCTGCATGTGCTGCCAAAGGTAAGGCACATTTCCGTGTCACCACTTAGCATTGCAGCATTTCTTATCATCAGTTGGTTAATACCTAGATGTAATAATGCTGAAATGATACATAGAGTGTTGTCTGGGCAAAAGCTGGATCTTTGTGCGTAGAGTAAACGCACTTCACATCACTAATACGACACAATGACTGTTACATCAGAAGCTAAAGCACCGTAATTCCTTCAGTCAGCATTTACCAGCCGTTGAGCTGCTCTTCCAATTTCCTACTGCTGGCACCAGTAAAGGCTGGTACAACCACACTGACCGAGGCCGCCTGTCCCCAGGGAGCGTGTTGGTGCCCGTGCCTTTGGGCAGCCAGACCCGTCCCCTGCCACGGCCGGGAACATTTGCCCATACCCAGCCCCCTGTTCTGGCAGGGACCACCAAATACATCTAACTCACAGCTCAAGGCGAGCTCAGGCTGGAACAGGAGACAAAAACTGCCCGTGCACTGATAATGCTGTCTGGACTCCTAAATGGATGGCAATTTTCATGTATTTGTCACAAAACACCCTGGCCTTTGTGAGCCTTGGTGCTGCAGCGTTCTGGCTTTGAAAGTTTTATCTTTTCAGACTAAAGAGGAATGGGAGCTTGTTGATATTATGAGCATATAACTTTGCTACATTTTTTCTTTCTTAAATTAAGAGTATTTATTTCTTAAATATAAAGTATCCCTTTTCATAGCATTTTGGACAACTACTTACACCAGGCTGGCAGAGATACAGCTGCGACTCTCTTGGTTTTTGCAGTGCAGGTAATAAATGTAAGTACCCATTATTTTCCTTTTCATAAATGCTTTCTTTTAAAAGCCACTGTGAGCTGAATGCCAATTGGTATCAAGTAATCTCCACGTAAGTGCTATCGACGGTTTCTACATAAAACCTCATCATGACCAGCGTCTCCCCAGCCCCGTGGCACGCGGTGTCGGAGCATCGGGCTGCACGTCGCTCGGACCGATGCAACCCAACAGCAGGGCGCGCGTCTCTATCCCCAGGAGCAAAAGCCGCGGTGCTGGGGGACCAACGCTTAACTGCAGGTGAAAAGACGTCTTTGGCAAAGCCAGGACCAGAGGACCGGGGTACACCCCGCACCTTGCGCCGGCCCGTCAGTCTGCAACGCCGGCTGGCACGCTAACCCAAACCAGGGACTACGGGCCGTGATGGGGGCTGCTCTCGCTGGCGTTTCGCTTACCAGCTCCGGCTGGAAGGCGGCCAGCGACCTGTGCAGCCACGCCAGGCTGTGGTTCCTGTCCTCGCAGCGGCGCAAGCCCAGCGTTCCCGCAGCGCCGGCTGGCGCAACGCAGAGCTCTCCGTGCCGGATCAGCCTCAGCCAGGTGTAGTTGAACTTTTGGTTCTGTGGGGAGAGATGGGGGAGAGCTGGCCAGCAGCCGGCGGAGGCTCCCCCAGCAGAGGCTCTCCTCGCCTCCCTCCTGCCCTCACCCGCGACCAGGGGATGAGGAAAGCTGTGATCCACAGGAAGACCTTTCCTATGGATTTGCAGAGCTAAAAAGCCCAGGACGGCCCCACCGCAGGCTCTGGGAGCGACTCCCGCCACAGCAGCCCAGACCCCAAACCCGACCGCCACGCGCTCCTCTGCCCTTCCACCTCCCCTGCCCACACCCTGGCACTGGGGGGCAAATGGATAAATGCCCGTACACGACAGGGTCCCGATCCACACGCTGGCCTGTGCCAGTGGTGAAGCAATTAGCGGGGGACTGCCTGGGAAACGCTGCCTGTAAAGGAAGGGAATGGTTGTCTACAGCAGCTGCTCCCCATCTAGTGACAGAGTGCAACTGTATGTTTTGCAGCAGCACGGAAAACCCAGGCTTGTATTTAAATGTTTCTGCTCATTTTCACGTGCAGGCTCATGGCTTTATCAAACTCTCCTATTCCAGCTCGGTTTGCTGGTTCTGGGGTTGTTGCTTGGCTACAGGCTTTGCAAACAGAGGCAATTCCTGCCCCTCACTGCTCCCAGGCATCGTTTGGCCATATTCCCCGGTGGGAAGGACTGCATTAGCTCTGGGGGAGCTGGGTCAGCATGGGGAGGTACGGGAGCTCTATGCCATGTACAAAACCAGTATTACATACTCACTGTGCAGGGTATCCTTACCTTGTTGTTAACGTCACATGCCTCAAACGCTAGAGTGGTGTTTTCCACAGTGATGCATCTTGCCATGGCTACGTTAACAAGCTAGAAAAGAGCATCAAAATGCAAACTGAGACATAATTCCCAAGGAAGAGGAGAGGCTGTTACACTGCAGTTAAGCTGCTGGATTCACAGGACACTGATTAATACTGTCCACTTAACTGAGCGAAGCAGAGATGATGTGTCAGAGTCCTTGGAAGGGTACATAAACGCACATCTGGTCCACTACACGTTTTTCGACTGAGAGGAGCCTGAAAGGAACCCTTTCCAGAAACGTTCAAGGTTGGACGAGACATGTTCTTTTGTGGGTTTTTTTTGGACATAGCTCATGTTCCTGTTCTGCAAATCCCCACAACAACAGTTCCCGACAATAACAACTGCAGAATCCCTTCCTGTTACTACACTATGATGGAAGCGAGCAGCCACCGCGCACAGCTGATGTAAGCGCCTGGTGGTCCCATCCCAGCTCTGGACGGTCCCATCCCAGCTGGGGCACGGGGCCCTGGGCTCCGGCTGCCCCCCACAGACCCCGCAGCCAGCCCTGGGCAACGACTCCATCACAGTATGTGATGTGCTCGGTGCCTCACCCCGAGGTAACTCCTGTTTTCCATCCAGGTTGGTTGTCTTGGCACCCACCACCAACATGGAAACGCAGCTGTGGTCCCCCGAAGTGGGGAACCCCGGCACGAACTTCACCATGAAGCTGTTTTTAACTAAGCTGCTGCTACCTTGTCCTGGTGGGGAGAAAGAGAGTACGAGCGAGCACTGCACCCTGGGCAGTGCGGACCAGATGTTTCTCCAGGTGTGTGTCTTCAGCCCTAAGCCATCTGCCTCCTTGCCACTTGCTGCGAGGCAGCGTCAGGCTCTGCTCTTCCACTCCGCTTCTTTTTGCTCTTTCTCCCCGCAGCCACCCCCACGGGTGAGCCGGCACCCTACTAACCGCAAGCGTGCTCTGCAAGAGCCGTTTGCTTAACGCTGTTCGTGTGGCATGTTCAGAGGCCGCTCAGGAGTATGGGAGATTACATGGGAAAGCTGGAAACACTGGGCTGAGTGCTGCCAGCCCCCTCCGGCTCCTGGGCTGAAGCCCGCTGTGCTGCAGGGACTCACGGCTGCGGAGGGCTTGGTCGGCCGCAGTCTGCAGGCACCGGTACCGGCTCCTCTGACAACCCTGGCGGTGTGTCAGTCGGGGCTGCTCGCATCTCCGATTCCTTGCAAATGCTGTTCCTTCTGCTTCTCTCAGAACTTCTGAAGAACTCATGAATTAATCCCAGTGCATAAATAAGCTATTCAGAAAACAGTTCTCAAGTAACTTTGGATAGTGTTCAGCACAGCTGGAATTTGCAGAGCTTGCTGAAAAACAGATTTTCTGCCCTATTAAATTTTGAGAATGAAGATAAAAGAGCAATTCAGGTGGCCTGAATCAGGACAAAGCAAGGCAACATCTTGAAAATTTTCACAAACACCTCTGAAAAGCTGACATTTCGATTCAGTTGAAACAGAGGTCTCTCTATATGGTCTAACTGCTTTGCACTGAATTTGACATTAAGTTTTATTGCTCTGACTGAAACAGAAGAGCTGAAAAAGTGAATATTCCTCAAGCAATTTCCATTTTTTGATGTTCTCATGACTATTACTGCTAATTCTTTTTTAAAAATATCACTTAAGCCGATGTTTCACTGAAGCCTTCAGTCTAACCCAAATAGTGCTTTCTAGAAGGCAACGCAGGGACACAGGCTTTCAGCCATACAACAGTTTTGGAGCGGCTGCCCCAGCAGACAGCCCTCGGTTCCTGTGCCTGCAGCTGCCTGGAGCAGCGACCGGTCGCTGCTGTCACACCGAGATGGATGGATGCATCCGAACAGATCCACTGCTCATAATCTGCTGAAGTGTCCGAACCCAGCAGTTTCCTATAGCTTTTCCACGAGTGCCGAGAGGTCAGCCAGAAGAAGCACGGCGTCCCTCCCTGTGCTCTCTGCAGAGCCACCCTCCCACACCTTCACGGCTCGATCATAAAAGTAACGCCCCAGTTGTGGCTGGCAGAGAGCCTGCCTTGATCCCTAGGGATCCCTGTGACGGGGAACCTTCACGTTACGCCCTTGGCCCGCAGACAAGCCTGAAACACGGCCAAATGGTTGCTGTGCTTTTTCCTGGCTCCCAGAAGGGCCAGTGCAGTAAGTGGTGGCTGTGAGCCTTGGCAGGGATGGGGGGGACAGGCAGTTCTTGTTTTTGCTCCCCCGGCCGTGCCAGCCCTGTGGTCGCCGGCTCCTGGCCACCTCCTCTCGGCAAGTGTTGCTCCTGCCGTGGCACTGGCAGATGGGGATGGGTGGGGAAGGCAGCAAACCCTGTAGTTTTCATTCCTGGCATGGCTGCAGTTTTTCTGACAAACCAGATATTTTACTTTTGTTATTGCAATTATAACTAGATTGCAGTCAATGTATCTTTTCTGGGCGGAATATTTGAGGTTTCTGAATGTTCAAAGCAGCAGCCGATACTCCGCTGAGGCTCAAGGCTGGGCCAAATTCAGAACCCACATTCTGTTCTCGTTTAATTCGCCTTTTAATGTTGGTGAGGCGACACCAAACGCCTGTGGAGTAGCCACACAAGTAGGACGCAGTGCCCGGCGCGGAGATGGAGGAGAAACGGAGCCCGACCCGGTCACTCCTCCTCAGCCAGCCAGCAAGGGGCTTGTGGAGGCAGGACGGAGGACTCGGTCCAAAATGGACGGTGAGGTGTTTTCTGCCCACCGACCCCCCTTCCCCAGGAGCAGGCTTCACCTGCGCTGGAGAAACACCAGGACTTTTCTTTTTTCCTCCCCCGGCTGGCAGGCAGCGCCGGGGAAAAGCTGATTTCTGCTGCGCTCTGCTGGCGGCAGCGCACCGGTACAAACCCTGCCTGCGCCCGGGGACTGCTGCCCGTCCCTGCCTGCACCGCCAATCGCCCCCGAAAGGGCATTCCCCTCTCCTGCCGTGGCCAAAAAGCCGTGCAGGGGGGAGGATGCTGGAGGCACATCCCCTGACCCTGACCCTGACCGTGACACGGGCAGCTCACCTGGTGTTTAAGCACCAAACTGGCTCTTTTACGGGAAACCGGCTCTTGGAACTGCGACCTGTTTCTTTATAAACCCGCTGGGGAATCCAGACCGCTGTGACGTACTAAATATTCAAAAACGTTACCAAATGCCAGGGAAGCAACTCGGAGACAGCGTTACCGGGATGCTACCAAGTGTCTCACCAGCTGCTGAAAACATGTTTAAATGAAGGATAGCAAGTCATTTGGCTACATACCAGCCCGCTGGCTTTAACCAGGGGAGCTTCCAGGTCCGGGTAGACGTTCTCCAGGTACCACCGGAAACTTTTGCACTGAAGCTTCTTTCGCAGTTGGATTTGCTGAGTCAGGTCGCCGACATCCAGGTTTTTCAACACTAAGTGGTAAGCGTGGCCGTAGAATAACTCCTTGTACTCGTCCAGCCAGACCTCCGCAACACGGGCCAAGTTCCTCTCCACCGTTCTCACCCGATCTTTCGGGAAGGAATAAGGATTGTCGTTCCTGAAAATGTGCCCAACTCTGGAGCACGGAACAATCTCAATCTCTCCCCCACACATCCAGACCTGAGAAACAGAGGTTGCTTTGATAGAAACACGGGCAAATGTTGGGTGCTAGCTTTGTGCAAGCCAGAAGAGAAGCAGAGATGTAAGTAAACTGCCAGGAGGGACGGGGTCTCCCACATGGGGCTGCCCCAGTGAGCCCCTGGCTGAGCCCCATCACCCACGCCAGGCTGGCAGGGATGCAGGCGTGTGGGACAGGCTGTCGAGAGCAACATACCTTGAATGAAATCTCCATATTTTCACCTCCCCAAACATCCAGTCCTGGGTCATACGTTCCCAGCTCAAAAAAATACTTCTTATCAATGGAAAACAGGCCACCTGCCATGACTGGGCACCTGGGAACAGAGAAGCCACACGGCACGTCAGCTCATCGGAAAGCACCCATCCCTTTCCCCTTACTTTGACGAGGGAATCGTTGAGAAGCTGCAGGCTACTAAATGCTCAGGGACATTACCTGAGCCTGCATTTACAGAGACAGCAAGGACCACCTGATCTGTCACTTTGCTGCAGGCTGACAGATGCAGCGTTAAAATAGACGGTATTTGGGTGGTTTTACCCAGCCTGAAAGCCGTAATGGGGCACGGAAGGCAAAACATGCAACAGTACGTCTCCCTTGCCCTGGCGGCACCGGCAAAATGCCGGTGGTACTGCGAGGGGTGAGAAAAGCTTGATGAGCTTTGCCCATGTCTGGTGATCTGACTGCCCACAGCAACCACTGCCTCTGTTGTCCTTACAAGCGAAGGAGCAACATTTGGCCTGGAAGGAGCCTTTGTTCCTACATTATTAACAGTTTGGTTCACAGGGCTCTCACCTTCGCTTTTTTTACCTTATTATATCAGTCTCCTTGATTTTATTTTTCTCGATGACCTCTTGTGGAATCTGCCTCCATCCAAAATTCATTGGCCAAGTAAAAATCCCACGCTGAAAGTTGTCCACGGTCATGTAACTAAACGGGGAAAAGATCAGGATGACTAATTCTGAGTCACATTCCTGATTGAAATGTCACCCTTAATGAGTGAAGATGAGTATCTCTACATAATTAAACCAGGATTTTAACAAATTTCATCAGGAATCCTCTTCATGTACGACAAGTCATGAAAAAGGGAAAAGGTGTGTGTGATAAACGAAGGGGCCACGTCCACTGCTCATGCTAACAGCAACGTTACGTATCCCTTGTGAAATGCTGCTGAAGGCCAGTTAGGAGGTCTGGACCTGTGTCTTCCTGTAATTAATAAGTTGGCGGCCCCACTAAGAGGTTTTACTCACGCCACCGCCATGGATTTTGGGTTTCCCAGGGGCGTGAGCCGCCTTACCTCATGTCCTTGTCGCTGATGACCTCGATGACGGGGCAGGCGACCTTGGCCCAGCTCAGGCGGACCCTCTCCAGCAGCGGCTCCAGCCACCCCACGTTGCACTCCACGTGCGAGTCCAGGAACGTCAGGACGGTGCCTGTGGCAGAAGCCGGGGCAGCATCGGCCCTCGGGCACCCCGTCCCCCTCCCAGACCAGCCGGCCTCCCCATGGGCTCGGGGTGCTGCTGGCGGGGCCACGACCCTCCACGGCTGCCAAAAGCTTCCCGGCTGTAGCCCAGAGCACGTTTTCACCGCTCGGCCATTGTAGCCTGCGGAGCCAAGCGGGGCGGCTCCCGGCAGAAATGGCTGTTTCGGTGCCACCACAGCTGGAGATGCCAACTGCCGCTTGCTAGGGACATGCTGAGGTGCCGGACAAGCCACGGCTCGTCCCCTCATCAGACCCTCGTGCTTCACATACCGAAAAGATGCCCCGAGTTTCTTGGGAGGGGACTAAAGCTCAGTGCTGGAGATGGCTTATCGGCACCTTGGAGGGGGGGACCCAGACAGCTCTGTAAAATGGCTTTCATCCTACCTTTGGCGATCTCCGCTCCTGCCAGTCTGGCCCGTATTAGACCGTGCCTCTCCTTGAGATGGAGGATCTTCACTTTTGGGAACTGCGACATGTATTTGTCCAGCTTCTCCTTGAGGTACTCTGCAGGGAAGGAGAAGGAGAGGGTGAGAAGGTTGACTTACCCATTTCGCACCCGCTTCCAGGGTGAAAAGCAGCGGGCAGATTTTCCTTGGAAGCACCTCCAGGACACACCAGGGTCCCCGGGTCTGGGGCGCAAACATCTGGGCACAGCTGCAGGGCTGCTGGTGCACAGCGTCATGGTCCGAGCCTGCTCTCTGTCGAAACTCCCAGCTGTGTCAGTGCCAGCAGCTTTAGGCTGAAGTTGACGAGTTTAAAAATTTGTTGGAGACGTGTTTCCCCAGTACTCTGTGATGGGTGCGGAGTTTGGTCCTGGGGGCTCGCCATGGGCTGCCCGGCTGCCCTGGATCTGCCCTTCCAAAGGATGGGGCTGCGGGTGGTGGTATCTTCTCCTGCTCCCTGTGCGGCGGGCGGACGCTCTGCACCCGTACCTGGTGCTGGGCGATCGCAGTGACTCGCTGCATGCAGGAGATGTGGGAAGTGGAGAGCAGCAAGTGCAAGGCTTTGGGTTACAGGCCATGAGCAAAATCCCAGCAGCCTGACTTGGGTAGCTCATGATCCAAACCAGGTATCAAATGGTTGTTCAAAGACTCCAAAATGAGGTGTTTTTTTTTTCTTCATTGCACTAAAATTGCAATTAAAATCTGGTTGTAAATTTTTTCCCTTTGCCTAAAAAAATACTTCTTTTGTGCTCTACAAATTTCTCAATATTAAGCAGCACATTTAAAGACTCAGCCCAGGTTTAAACCGCACGAGGGCTTGCTGTGGCACTTCTCTACTTTTCAGATTGCTTTTGTCATGGTTTCCTGCAGCTGTGGAGGCAGCTGGTGGTAAACTCTCCAGAAAAAGAGGGTGTGAGAAAGGTGGTCCGGGGGCCTTGAGTGCCGGGGTCTGCTGTTTGCAGGCGGTTTCCCTCCGGCAGAGGAGCCCGGGAGCCCCTGCCGTGGTGCTGCAGCTCCGAGTGCTTCGTTTGGAGCCAGCCACCCACTTACATTGTTCGGTCTGCGGGGAGGACCCCTGACCTCCCTCACCAATGGGCTTCACTGGTGCTCTTTGGTTTTCTTCAGGAGAATATAACTGTTTGCATTTCAAAAGCCAGTTAAAATCTTTGAAAGGCTCTGAAGGTGAAACATTTGCGGACACGTTTGCTGTAGGTTATTGCTGCTGCTATGTGGACTACAGCAATGCCAAGCACAGCAGTCCATAATTCACTCACACTCATGAGGTTTCGGTTGCAAACCCAGCGTTTCAGATGTTCACTGGCTAACGAGTGGATACAAAGGGAGAAAGTAAAGAGGAAACTTGAAAAGATGCTTTTGAAGGCAATGGTATGAACATGTTTTAATGATTATTTTAAAAATGAGCAAACTGAGTCTTTTCCCTCTTTTTTGCACCTATTGTCTCGTTGCATTGTAGGCTCTTTGTATGCGTGGCATGAGCTCTGAATTTTGTCCGAGACAGCACTTTCCCTGAAGAACCAGCAGTTGGAAAATTACATCATTCTTAAATTTTTAAGGGCTGAAGTCAGCAGAGAGCCAAAGCATTACAAAGGAGAGGTTCAATATCATCTGAAATGCCTGAGTACGCATGCAAAGCCACCGTGCGCGCACAGATGCCTGGCTCACCACTGCTTTTACTGCAACTACCCTGTTCTCTGAGCAACCTGGGAAGTGCGTGCTGTTCCTCCCCTGCTGCCAGCGCTGAAAACATGGGGGCACTCCCCTGGAAACTGCACAGAGAAGGCTGACAGCGTCTTTATGAACACACAAGCCCTTGAGCCAGGATGCCCTGAAGATGCGCAGGTTGGGTAGGACCAAGCTCCCTGGTGCTCCTGGACCGCAGTGCCTCCGCCAGCCTCCGGCACATGTGCAAAGCAGCGCACGAGTGTGAACTTAGCGATGCACAGCTGAAAATGTAGCAGCTGTTTGAGTGAGTGAACTGGGATTGGAGACACATGAATAATAAGGTCTGGCAGGGTGTTAGGCAAGAGCTGCAGCTCAATCCACCACAGCCACCCCCCAGTGCCCATCTGGCCTCTGATCCCCCTCGTCTGGAAAGATAACAGCGCAGGCTGGGGATGCGCTTCAATACATCGAAAGGAGAAAATGTGATTTCTCTCTACTATTCAGAATTGAATTACAGAGAACAAATTGCATTTTGGCCTCAAGTTATATTAGTTTCATAAAGGTAGAAGAAGCTTCGCCTACCTTTAGTGCTGAAGTCGTCCACCAAAATGACTTCTTCAATCAGGTGCGGAGGAGATCTGCTGAGGACGCTGTGAACGGAGCGCAGGAGGGTGGACCACACTTCATCCACGAAGCACATGATGATGGTGGTGGTCGGGAGGTCGTTGTGAACCTGCTGCTCGGAGCACCTGCAACGGCAACACGGGCTCACAGGCAACGGCCGGTCGTACTCCTCAGAATGTCCAGGCTTAGTGTTTTCTGGGAAAACGCATAGGGAGGGGGGAAATGCCAAATGTGAAATATGGAGGCAAAGCCCTGCAATGGGATTGTGTTGGAAGAGGGAACAGAGGGGTGAGCTGGGTAAACTCCCCACACAGCCCCGGGGCCCCTCTTGTGGGCAGCCTCGCGGAATAGAACGTGCTCACTCCTTTCTAACAGGGACATCTTTTTTTTTTTAACTCCTTACCGACAGGTGATAACATCTCCTCTCTGTAAGCAAACAGTGCAAGGGCCCCGGACAGCGAGGCCGATCCCAGCTCTGCACCACTGGTCTTGTGGACTCCTGTGGGGAAAGGATCCTGCGGTGCTCCAAGCATCCACAGGGTTTGGGATCCTGGGCTGCGTGAGACAGCCTCGTCAAAAGAAAAGAATTGGTATTACGTTCAAAATGCCGGCAAACAGCCATTTATTTCCATGAAGGGTTACTCAGCACAGCAACTTGTCAAACACACAGACAGCGAGGAAGAGTCGTCCAGTCCAACTTCTGCACCTCGCTCAGGGGATTGTGGAGGATGGGAAAATATTCAGGCATCCAAATCTCATGTACGATGGTACTGGCGGGTCTGCTCCCTGAGCACCCTGTATCTCACACTCCGAGCACCCATGCCTCCCCAGGGATGCCCCGGCCCGGCCGGTCATGCCCTGAGCCCACGTGCGGGGGCTCCGAGTGGCACCTGCTTCCCTCAAAAACAGCCAGCGATAGGCACTGGCGGATCTGAGGAGTGATAAAATTTCTCCCGTGTCTATGGGTTTGTCATTTTATTCTGTGCCAGCCAAAAATGCAACGGCTGGGTCAGGCCTGGGTCTTCAGTGTTTGAACAAAAGGTCGATGAGCAGCTTTTCTCATCTTCCATTTGCAATTCAAGCACCGCTTTGCTGCGTGCCTTGGGGAGCAGGGCTCCCTCAGCAATCCTATCTCCGAGTGGATCTCCAGGCCTGCAGAACGCCTGGCGTAGCGCTCCTCTCCCCCAGACCGCCTGGTTCATCCCAGAATACCCACGAATTGCTGGGACTTGCTTTCTCTCTCTCGTCAATAAGTTGAAGTCTGATAGCAGGTTTTTGTCTCGTCCTTCCAGAGCAGACCTCCCGCAGGCAGGACAGGCGCCAGCCTACCTGCGGATGCAGAAAATTAATTTCTCAGTGATGAATCAAAACCACTGTTCGCTCTGCTGTCAAGAACAGACAGAAAACAGGGACAGGTATATGGGAGTGTACAGAAAATTGACTTCTTTTTCTTCTATCTCAATGAACGGGCCCTCGGGTTTGGCTGGTGCTGGCTCAGATGCTGATGCCAGGGCACCGCACAGCTCAGACCATATGATGTTTTGAAGACAATTCAGAGGTATTTCAGGGCTTTGCAGCTAATCAGAAGTTCTCTGGGTAAGCAAAAATAACCCCAGAGGTACTCTCTGTTGCAATCCTTGGGATGCGTCTTTCCTTCTGGGTCACCTCGGGCAGCGGTCAGGGCTGGCTCAGCCAGGAGGGGATGTGCTGTTTGATATGGTTTGGCTGGAAACCATAAAGGTATTGGCCTGTGGCGATGGGACCTCTCTGCAGCGCGGGAAGGTTGGTTTGGGCATGCCGGCAGGACTCCTGAGGTCAATGGAGAGAAGGCAGGGGCTGAACTGCCGGGGAGGTGGCTTGCGAGAAGGAGACAGGACAACAAGGGACAGCTAAACTAGAAGAGAGGTGAATTGTAGTTTTTCCTACAGTGAACCCAAGGAGGCAGCTCATGGGGTGAGGAGGGACAGAGGCCATGGGTAAAGCGGGAGAGAGCTACCGAGCACAACAGCTTTCATTGCATAGAAAGAGGGATTTGAGGGCAGCTGAGAAAATGCAGCCGAGACCCAAGCTGCGAAGGCTGCGTGCAGCCAGGCAGTACCTGCTAAGAGGACTTTTCTCTTTAGCCCTCTCATTAGCTGCAAACAGGCTCTTGGCCAAAGCCTGCGCATATCCTGGGGCAGCTGGAAAGTGTCCACGCGAGGGCGATGGGAAACCTCAAACTGAGGAACGCCTTTTTCTCCCTTCTTGCCTAAAAAAGTAGGATTTCTAGGCAGAGAGCAATGGGTTTGTTATTGTTGACCCCTGGCTAAAGATATTTCACTATGTCCTGTGTGAGTTTGGGCTCCATTTCTTTGCTAACTATATACATATATGTACATACATACATATATTTTGAAATATGCATATGTAATACTTAATATATATAACTAATGTTAAGTAGAAGTCAGATCCTTTCAAAATTCCACCCCTAAACAGGCTTTTAAACAAAAATAGCTCACAGCCTTTATGTTCTGTTGACACCACCCTGGAAGTCAGCAAAACGCAGGCTCTTAAGTTACTAAAGTTGCTTTGGGAAAACGTCACCTTAGATCTGCTGCCACGGAGTCTGGAAGCAGCCTGGCACTGAAGACCTGAGCCGCAGAGGTCCCTCCCCATGCCTGCCAGCACAGATGCTAACTTACCCAGACTATACTGTGCCATGCAGCATGCGACATTTTTTTTTCCAGGCTAGGAAATCTGGGTCCCTATCTAAACCCAGATAACTTGATTGTCCCAGAGAAGCTACGACGGTAGCCTGGGGAGAGGTCAGAGGCACGCAGGGACTGCCAGCGCTGCGGTGTTGGGCTGAAACTGGGTCCAGGGCTCCTGAAACGGGGTCCAGGGCTCCTGAAACGGGGTCCGCAGGGAACGCTCCCTGCAACCTTCCTGGCCACCCCTGGCCTTCACCTGCGTGGCTTGTGCACCTCGCTTCTCCGTGGTGGCATTCTTCCTGCATGCATTTCTGCGGATGCGTGGTGCGCAGCAAGCACCAGCGTGGTCAGCGAAGGTCAGAAAGCAGCAAGCATTGCATGTGGATAGGCAGACTGAAGGCTGTGACAGGACAAGTTTCCCGTTGGCCAAATTTCAGCGGTCTAGCCCAGCACTCCTGCAAGGATCACAAGAGGAACTGCAGTCTAAACTGGGAGAGATCGGAAGATTCCAGCAAAAAGGTAACATGCTGTCCCTCACTAACGTGAGCTGGCCCTTACGACCTGATTTCTGCCATGCCAACAGGCTGAGGGCAGAGCCTGCACAGGCTCCTGCCGGTGCTGGGGCACCCAGGGGAGCTCCCCGTGGCCCCGTGCCCTGTCATGGCAGCACACCTTCCCCGGCAGTGCCATCAGGGACGCACCCCTATTTGGCCAAGGCATTCACCGTGACGCCCAGACCACAATGACATCTCCTTCTGGACAGGCGCGTGATTCACCGGAGGCCGGCAGGCTGCGCTTACGGACGCTCCTGGGAGGTGTTTTCTGCTCCGCAGCTCCAGGGCTTTGCTGTCAAAGACCAAACACAGTGCTGGCTTTGGGCACCATGGTTCTTTTTCTGTGCACAGGTGGCTTCTGTAGCTGGCATCCTCTGCCCAGAAGAAAGCAGTCCTAGTTGTCTCCCTCCTTCCCTGCCCCATTCCTTCCCGTGCAGGGCCTCACCTCAGCTCACAGGTGAGCACCGACAGCGCCGTGGGAATGTCTGTGCGTTGTCCTGTGGGATGGGGGACAAATCACGGCACAACTCCCATCCCACCGTACTCGTGGTCTACGAGCATGGGAAGAGGGGGACGGGAGGGTCTCTGGATGAGGCAGCTCTCTCGCCTGCCAAGGGGCTGAGACATGTTTGCAGCAGGAAAAGCTGAGTATAAGAGACGAACCTGCCATTCACCTGAACTGGCACCCTCCCTGGACCCTCCCTGCAGCTGTCCAGGCACAGCAGCTCAGGAGAGGGAGCCCCTCGAGCCCCTTACCCCTTCCGATGGCAAGGCGCTGCCCACACCTTACCCTTTTCCTTTCTATGGGGACTGCGGGGAGCAAGTGTCTTTTTTGAAGGGCAATACTGAGATTTGCAGAACCAGCTACACATTGCGTGGGGACAGCTGTAACCGAATGACAGTTTTCCAAATCAAAACCCTGCATCCCTCCCTGCGTGTGCCCACAGATCTGAGTCCCCCGAGCCAACTCCGCAGAGCGGGTACCGACCGCAGTGCTCTGCAGCGCAAGGGCAGCGGTGCCACTGGTCCCCATAAAGGATCGCTCCTGGGAGCATCCCCCGGACCGCTTCGATGGCAGGCCAGTGTGTGCCCGTTTAATCACGTCAGCGCTCAGCGCATGCCTTTGTCTCCTGCAGAGGCTTTTGTAGCCCCAGCGGGCCCTTCGGGCAGGGGAGGTCTTTGGGGTGCCTCTGCCTCGAGGGAAGGGCAGCGGCAGCTTGCAGGTGTGAGAGCACCTGTGGGTAGGGGGGTCTTCTGCTGCCGAGCCAAATCGACAGGGTGCAGGAGTGCTCCAGGAACCAAACACATGAGTATCAAAACCAAACAGCGCTCGGCGCTGCACCTGATAAATCACATTAAAGTGTTTTAAGGCATGAAGAGGCCTGAGCCCCATTGCCTGCCTCGTGTCCCCCGCCACGTTGGACAGCAGGGCCTAGCGGCTTAAGACGACCTGCAAACTTTACCCAGTTTTACGTTTAATAACAAGCTGCTCGTACCCAGAAAGGCAAAAGCTGTCTCACGGCTAGCACGCACGAAGCGAAGGCCTCAGTGCACCCAGTGGCCCTCCCCAGCAGCCACAGGGAAGCAGATCTTACCCGGCAGGTCTGGTGTCCGCTATGGCTCGGTCTACGGGGATCAAATCGCTGAGGTAGACATTAAAGTTTCCTTCTTTCCATCTGCTTTTTGCTTCTTCTTGTTTATCGTCAGGGACTGCAACAGGGTGCCCAAACTGGCCGGGAGCTCGAGGGTCTCTCGGGGCAAGCGTTGCATCCACCGACGAGACCCTGTGCGTTCCGGGGATGCTGCCACCCGCCCGCTCCTGCCGGCCCTTGCCAGCGGGCACCCCGGGAGCTGCTCCTTGCGTGGCACCCAGCGTCCGGCTCTGGCCATCCCGCACCGCAGCCCCGGCGTCGGCGGCGCGGTGGCCGTCCTCGTCGGCGAGCTGCCGCTCTTCGCGCTTCTCCGGGCTCTTTGGGAACTTCCCGGCGGAGTCGGATCCAAGGCGCGGGGCTGCCGGGCCGAGGGGTTTGATCCCCTCTTTGCTAACGCGGACGAAGCGACGTTCGGAGGCGGTTGCTCTCCTCCCCGCTCCCGGTTCCTCCCGCCCGGGCAGGGCTCCCGGCCCCGCTGCCCGGCCGGCTTTCCCCGGCCTGCCGGCCGGTCGCTGCGGGCTCCCGTCGGCGGCGGGGCGGCGGGCTCCCTCCACCCCCGCCAGCCCGACCCCGGCCCGCTGTGCGGGCTCGGCGCGCCCGGGAGCCGGCGCGGCTGGGGAAGGGGGCTGGTCGGGAGCCCGCGGGGCGCCCGCCCGGGACGGCGGTGCCCGCTGCAGCCCGGCGCCGGTTCCAGAGGGCTCCGTCCCAAACGCCGCCGCCGCCGGCAGGGCTTCGCCGGCTCTCGAGTGGCCGGCCGGCCTCGGCGGGGTCAGCCGAGCCCCCGGGGGGGCCGCGGGCTGCTCCTCGGCGTGCCTTCCCCGCTGCCCCCGGCCCCCGGCGGCGGAGGAGGAGGGCGGCGGGGGGCTCGGCGGCCGGGGGGGCTCCCGGCGGGCCGCCGGCGTCCCTCCGCCGCCGCCCCCGCTCCGCCCGCGGCGGAGCCCGGCGGGGTCGGGCCGGGGGCTGCCCGGCGGCAGCCCTGCCCGCTGCCGCCCGCGCCCCGCCGCCTCCTTCAGCAGCCGCCCGCCGGCGTCGCCGAGGGAGAGGCGGAGCGCGGCCATGTCGAGGAGCAGCCAGACGACGGAGGCGGCGAAGACGAACGCCAACGCTCGCCCGCTGCCGCGGAAGAACCGCCGCAGCCCGCTCATCCCCGGGGGAGGCCGCCCCGGGCGGGCGGAGAGAGGAGCCCCGCCGCCGCACGCCGTGCCCGGAGGGAGCGGAGAGGCGGGCGGCGGCCGGGGCCGGGGCCGGGGCTCCTTTCGCCCCACCCAGCGCCCGGAGCCCGCGCTGTAACCCAACACCGGAGGAAACCGGCACGGCACGGCACGGCACGGCACGGCCCGGCGAGCCGCGGCCGGCTCTCACCTCCGCCGCCCGGCCCTTACCCCTTCGCTCCCCGCCCGCGGCCCGCCGGCCTCGGCTGCCCCGGCCCTCCGCTGCGGCTCCGGCCGTGTCGTGGGCCCGGCCCGGCGCCGGGCGAGCCACAAGGGTTCCAAAGGGATTCCTCCCGCGGGATGCACCGGGCGCGGGGTGTCTCGGCTGCGGGCGGGTGGCGGGGCAGCCGGGCCAGCCCCCGGGGAGGGGGGAGCGCGGGTGCGAATAGGGCTCTGCCGAGGAGGGTCATTGCGCTTAAGCGTTTTACGTGGCAGCGGCGGCAGGAGTCTGTGGGTGAAGCCCCTCCGCCGAGTGCGTGGGTGTTTTCCGCCTCCCCTCTTCAGTGGCGGGGCACACGGCTCAGCCTCGCCGGCCAAGAGAGCGGGAGGCGAAGCCGGCTTGCCGAAGGAGCCGGCAACCACCCTCCTCCTGCTCCTGCCCTGCGCCGCGGGCTGAGACCTGGCCGGCGAGGGCTGGGGCCGCCTGCGGGGACCAGGCAAGGGCCCTGCTTCAGGTGGGCTTTGCGGGAGTGCTAGAAAGACCCCCAGGGCAGCCCCGCTGCGCCTGGCCAGGGGCGTACGGCTGTGGTTGTGGGTTAACACCTGGGCGCGGTGACCCCCGGTGTCCCCCGGTGTCGGGGTGGCAGGCTGTGTGCGTGGGCAAAACCCGGTGTGAGTCGGCACCAGATGCTTTTCCTGCAGACGTGGTCGTGTAGGGTGGCCCGCGCGGGGTTTGGACATCTGGGAGATGTTCTGCGCTGGGTGGAGGTGCGTCAGTCGCCGTGAGCTCTGTGCGGGGTTTGGACATCTGGGAGATGTTCCACGCTGGGTGGAGGTGCGTCAGTCGCCGTGAGCTCTGTGTTGGGGTTTGGACATCTGGGAGATGTTCTGCTCTGGGTGGAGGTGTGTCAGTCGCCGTGAGCTCTGTGCGGGGTTTGGACATCTGGGAGATGTTCTGCGCTGGGTGGAGGTGCGTTAGTCACTGTGAGCTCTGTGTGGGGTTTGGACATCTGGGAGATGTTCTGTGCTGGGTGGAGGTGTGTCAGTCGCCGTGAGCTCTGTGCGGGGTTTGGACATCTGGGAGATGTTCTGCGCTGGGTGGAGGTGCGTTAGTCACTGTGAGCTCTGTGTGGGGTTTGGACATCTGGGAGATGTTCTGCGCTGGGTGGAGGTGTGTCAGTCGCTGTGAGCTCCGGGCGCTGGGACAGTCACACAAGACCCCTGTGACTGAGCAGAACCACGGCGCGGGGAGTCTCTGCCATCCCACCGCTGCCAGGAGCCTTGCAGCGGAGATCCCGTCACCAGCAGGCACCGGCCCACTGCCCTGTCCGGGAGCGTCGATTCCCCGTGCCAGGGTCCCCGTCAAGCAGCGTCCCTCTGTTAGTGAACGCTGTGCAGGCTGTGAGTGGGGACAGTGGTGCGCAGTCGGTGTGGTGTCTGTTGCACCTGTAGACATGGTCAGGTTAAAGAGCTGTAAGATCAGTTGTAATGTGTGGGCATCAGTTGTGAAAACTCAGGATACAGGCACCGAAGTGAAAGAGGAAAAAGCCTGAGCTGGTCAGTATTTTATAGCTCTCCTAAACTCTGGTATTAATAAGTATAAAGGCAATGCACGGTATCCCAACTCACAAAGCAGGAGATTTTTTTAAATAAAGGGCTCCAACCCACTGCAGTGCATACAAATAGTTAAAGGAAAAAAATGAATGGAAAAAAATTACATTCATACTTCAAAAAAATAGTAATTTCAAAGTCCAGCCTCGGGTTATATCGTGAGATCGAAAACAAAAGTAATGGTAATTCAGTTGTTTTTCCAAGGCTTTTCTTTGTAAAGCAAACTCCCCTCAGACGTGGCAGGCAGTTCTGATTTCAGCAGGGTTTGTGTGTGTGGATGGTGCATGTTTAAGGCCTTTCAGTAAGAGGGAGTGAAGGCTAAGTTTGCAAAAGGACTGCTAGAAGGGGAAAGAAATGAGTAGCTGTTTGAGAGTAAGGAATCTTGGAGTCAAGCTTAAACTTAAATAGTACCTTTGGTTTAAAAATAAAAAGTTTAAGATAAACCACAAACTGTGGGTTCATTCACTATGCTGGCACTGTTTTTTCGTTCTTATTTTGGTTTCTTCCTTTGCCATTCCTGGCCGTCTCGCCCAGCAGTGGGAGCGCTCAGCGTCCCGCTCCAGCGCACCGTCCCAGCATGGCCAGGGTCCCCACTGCTGGGACTCGGCCATCGCGGCCAAGGGCCGCACTTTGGGTGTTTGGTCCGGGCGAACCCCCCGGGAGCCAGCCCAGGAGCGCAGCGTGTCTCAGCTGCAGCTGTGTGTGGGGACCCGGCGGTGCTCGCCAGTGAGCACTGACCCCCCCCGCGACCTCGGTCCCCGGGAGCTGCAGGGAAGCACCTTCTTCTGCAGATGGGAAAGGCCAGCCAACCTTTTTCCTAATAGCCGGGCACATCCCCGGCAGGGTGCAGCCCTGCGTGGGGCAGAGAGTGAGACCCAAGATGTTCCTCGAAGCTTCGTCTTCGTGCTTATGAGTTATGACAAAGTCGTTGCTGTTTTGGTATGGTCAGGCATTCCCTCTGCTAACTCTGTGCTTTGGCTCTCCTCCCTGGCAAGTATAAATGTTCCAGATAGTTGAACAGATTCCTTGACACAAGACAGCTGCTTTTGTAGGGAGGAATTAATTTAATCAAGGCTACTCCATCATTAAAATAATCTGAAGTGTCAGATGGAAAAGCACAGAAGCGAGCTGACTTGAAGATGAAAACTCAACATTTTGTCCAGCCAGAAGCGTCCCAGAGATGATGTAACATTATAATAACTCACTCTGGGTCTCCATATAATATTTTAGTAATGTAAAAAAAATATTGTCCAAAGAGAAGTCTAAAGCCTGGCTGGATGGCTTGATAAATTGTATTTCTTCTCTGGAGCATAGGACACCATGCAGATGTCGAAGACACCACAGTGGTCCACAAAGGGCAAGATTAGACATGTGTGGTTGATCCTACCATGCAGAATACAAGGGCCCTTTTTGGCTGAAAATAGCAGAAAATAATACAAACGGGTAACACAAAAAGCTGTCAAGCTCCTCCTCTTGCGACAAGGGAGGATCTGCTATATCTTAATTACTTGGTTACTTAATTACTTCTCCATCATACAGCACCACAGTGTACTCTTCATGGGCAACCAGCATGGATATGGACACAGCCACTGCATTAAGCAAATCATGTTGACATTTGTTTAAAGAAACCTGTTCTGCACACAGAAGGGGACAACAGCAAAGTAGACATATTTAAGCGTGAATGCAGACAGAAGAAGGAAAGACCTAAAGATTAAGGATCTTACTCAGAAATTGGTAAATGTATTTGTGTGTATATGTATAAAATGTAACCTAAGAATATAGCAGTGGTGACGCTAGAATAGATAGATATTTAACTTGTAGCAACCTGCCAAAAGACCAGGATACCTTTTCTTGCTGTCATTGCAGCTGTGTGCACAGCCACGTTTTGCTGGAAGAATGGCCGTACACACTGCTGAGGTGCGACTGCTCGGTTTTGTGACCCCAGAGGGGTGACGACCCCATGGTGCCAGGTCTGAGAGCCGAGCCGCGTCCCTGCAGCCCCTGGCTGCGGTAGCTCAGGCTGCTCCATCGCTGAGTTCTTGAGGGCTGCCCACAGTAACAGAAGCTATTTTAAATGAAACATCTCAGTAGTTTAGATCTTTCTTATTTGACTTTTCACTAACTTTAATGCTTCCCTCCTGAGCACAAGAGCACCAAGCTTTCTGCAGCCTGGCATGATGTTCAGGCAAAATATAGCAAATGATCCATAATGAAGGGAAAAGATACAAACCGGGAAATTCTGATGGAAAAACAACTGGGGGTGGGGGGGGAGCGGAGAAGAGACTTTCAGAGAGAACATCTGCATGGGCTCTTGCAGGTTAGCAGTCCAGGATGCCTCCATGCGTTGCAGGCATCAAGGTGTCCATCGTATCGAGGTGGTTAAAATGTCTTTGGGCCCATTGCCCTGCAGCTGGGACAGTTTGTGGCTGTGGTAGGAGTTAGGAGAGGACTTCTGCCCGCAAAACACTGGTCTCAGCTGCGACTTTCCTGGTGAGGTGCTCGAGTCCTTGTGGGCAGGGCTGTGCCCAGCTGGCACGTCCAGAGCAGTGAGAGCTTCTCAGCAGGTCCCTGGGGCAGGTCCTTCCCTTCTCCGTCCCAGGAGCTTGGGCATCTCAAACATTACAGCTGTCTGAGCATGCTGGCTCTTTCCATCTAGTTCACATCGTACTTTTGTACACGTTCCCAACTATGAAGTCATGTTTTCCTTTCAACCATACCTACCAAATGTTAATAAACCACTAGAATAGTAGTGAATTATTTGTGAATGATTTGTTCATTAAGATACTAAGTTCCGTAAGACATTAATTATATTAAGTAAGGGTGATATGATAAATCTCTCTCTTTCTCTCTCTGTGTCCTCTCTGAGGTCCTGCTGGCTTTTGAATCTGCTAATTAACTTTAATTGAATTTGACAAAAGATACATGACTTGAGGACATTAACTACCCAAGTGGAGGAAAGAAAGCCCCAGCTCAGCACCCCACTGAGCGAGAATGCTCAGCTGCTATGTTAGCCATCAGAGAATCCACACTGGTGGGCTGTGACAGGGGCTCAGCTGCACGATGCACTTCCCCAGACCTTTGCCCTGTTCCGCGGGGGTACCTGGCACCAGGGAACATGAAGGTGCAGACAACCGCATGTTCCTCTGGTCGGGGAGCTATTTGTTTTGCTTGGTTTTCTGCTGCTTTCCTTGCCAGCCGCTGAGCTGCTCCAGGCAGTGACTCATGCAGCGGGAATCTGTGAGCTGTGGGCATGGATGCACGGATGCTGGGCACCCTTCCTTTGGAGACACTGGGACACTGGCCAGGCACAGCCCAGGCAGCCTGCGACCATAGCTCGTTTGATCACTTTCTGGAGTCTTGGTTAATAATGCAGTCCCTTCCAAATAAAACCTTAATTCTACTTAGGAGGTATTTATTACTGCTGGGAAGAATTTTTTTTGTCCATTTGATGCTAGAGGTGAGGTTGTGTTTACATGCAGCACTGCAGAAGGTCTCGGACATTGCAGCCTTCGGCCAGCACCACTAGCCCTGCAGTGAGGTGCAGAGTCGATTATTTGTGTGTCAGCAAATGTTTGTGCTGCAGAAACAAACATCTGCCATCCACATTGCTGAGAGCCTGCTCCTCAGTGCGATCCACAGTTTTGCATTGAATCGCTTTCCAGATATAAGTTTTTAATATAATGAAGTAGTAGGTATGTGTACTGTGTAAACACAGATGAGTCCTACAGGATGTTGGCAAATCACATATAAGCCTCAAAACTTGAATTAAGACTCAGTTCTCATGTAACTGTCAAGAGAGAGGAGTTTCACCTTCACTGTGCGTATCGTGAACAGTCTGGTCCGTACATCACTAACTGTAACCTCCGTGGTGGGATATCTTATTTCTCTTATTATGGAAATTCAGTCTGTAAAAACTTAGGAAACACTGAATTTAGAATCCCCTGGTAGTTCATCTGTACTGCCAGTGGTATTTGGTGATTTTCTTGAAGTCTCCACACACAGCAATTATACAGTCAGATGAGAATGGAAACCTTGGCTTTGAAAGAAAAGTTTATGGTTGTGTTCTGCAGGAAAACCACGAAGCTGTAGGTGTAGAAAACGGGGAAATATCAGGCAATTGTGTTGGACACTTAAAAATCTGAAGATTGAGAAACTAAAGTTTACATTTCTATTTTGCAGGGTTTCTAGATTTTTAAGCAGACCTCATTATTCAGGAGGGGGGTGATTTTCAGTGCATGATGGTGGCAAAGCTCTATTTTTAGATGGCTGTTTGCGCAAAGTATGATTGAGAGCAGCTCTCCCCAAAATGGAGCTGGTTATGTAATAAAAGATTAGAATAGCTATTGATGTTTATTTTTTGTTATAAATAGTGACCTAGATTCGCTGTGGCTCTCATGAAGTACGCCGCCGTTAGGGTACGTACGTCGCCGTTACGTGCGCTGTAACACGAGGGGCGCGAGGAGTCCGGCGAGGGTGGCCAGGGCACCCACGGGCGAGGGGGAGCGCGCCGGAGCGCGTTCACGGGGATTGGGAATGGAAATAGCAGCGGGGCTCGGTAATTTGCATAGAGGTCATGTTTTGCTAATATGTGTCTTGTAGAAGCAGACAGCATGTAAAAGAGGATGGTTAAAACCTGACCCAGCAATGTTTTTAAATTTCAAATTATGCATAAAGTATGCATTAAATTAATTAGGGAATTCATTAAGAAGAGAAGAGTAAAGAAACTAGTTAGCAGTGTGCAACATTTAGTAATGTAAGCCATTTTCTATAATTGTTATATATAATTTGTCTCATAACATTATCCTTTGATAAATTATTGCAGCATAATATGATATATGTAGCTTATTAACAGTTTCATTAATTACTATTAGAGCAAAGACACTCTGAAATCTGGTACACATAAGAACAAATGTTGAAGCAGATGGTTGAAATCAGTGAAACGCAATCGGTTGCTGAACCCTTTTACCTAATTACATTATTACATCAAAATAGTTAAACTAAATTTGTCAAGTTGTCGGCAAAGCGCTGGGATGCTTGGAGCCGTCGCCACGGTGCGGGGATGACCCCGGACCCCAGCTCCCCATGGGGCACGGGGACCCTCCAGACATCCTCCAGTGGCTCCGATGCCCCTGCATGCTCCCCGGACCTCCCAGCAGACCCTAGACCTCACCACCCTCGCCCCTCACCCGCATCCCAGGTCGGCCTCCTCCTCCTCCTCCTCCTCGTGGTCCCGAAGAGCATCATTTCCAGCGCCTTTCTCGGGCAGCCTCGCCGTGCCTGGGCACATGTCCCTGGGACTGTGCAGGGACAGGTCTGGGGTCAGCAGGTCTCGTGGGGTTTGGTTCACTGGGTCGGGGATGGTGAAAAGGCTGCGAGCAGCAGGGGATGGGTACGGGGATACCCAGCTCAGCTCTGCGGGAAGAGACGGATGTGCCTGCTAAAGAAGTGGTGCTACCTGTGGCGGGCAGCGATGGCAGAGGTCATTTGTGTTCTTTGCACTTCTCTCGGAAGAAAACCAGCCTCGATAGACAGCGCTTCGCAAGTACGAGCGCACTGACAACAGCAGCCCCGGTGGGGTGTTTTGCTGATTCTGAGTTTCGGAAGGAAAGACTCCAACTTTCCAACGGACTCCTCTGCATCGAAGAGGAGATCTGTCCGGAGGGAAGTAGCAATGCTGCGGTGAAGTGAAAGCAGCTTTTGCAACGCCTGGCAGTACCAGTGCAAAATGGGTTGGTTGGTAGCTTCTTTGTCCAGTCCATAGCACATTGCTTGTTTTCTTCCTTTTCTTGACGCAAACCTGAGATTTCCTTTTTTTACATAGGGAGCCATGAAAGAAAGTTTGGAAGATAAAAACAAAACCAAGCGGTGGACAAACAGTGACTAGGTCTGTTGGGGTACTTCAAGTGCAAACCTTGAGCCATGAACTCAGTCAGGACAGGCACCTGTGTTACTGTGTGTTGTGAGCTAGAAAGCTTCACTGACCACCTGTCATGTAGAAATTTGTACAAATAGGTTATATGTACTGCTGTGAGAGTAAGGAGAAGTGAGGAATCCCAAGTGTGGCATTAATGCACCGAATATACTTTATTCCTGTAGGTCCCAGACACCAAATACATGGTACATTTCTGCTCGTGCAAACAGATTTACAGCAGCCTTTTGTTTAAGCTTCGTGAATTCTTTCCTTTATACCTGACTAAACCCAAAGAAATACAAAGCACATAACTTTCCTGTGTCCTTGCAGGCCAACTATCTTGTGGTAACACCCCTGCGAGGGTACCCTTCCTCTTCCCCCAGCTAAAGCATTACCCAGGGTCTAATCGTCTCGTGTTTCTACTGTGTAAGGGCTAGCCTTTCCTCGTCCCGACCAGCAGAGGTTCCTAGAGGGGGAAAGTTACCTTCTGCAGGGGATTTTGACATTTCAGCAATCTTGAGCTCAAATTATTATCAAAAGTGTCCCAAATTGCAAGAAAATTGCAGAAAAAAGTAATCACTTAGAATCACTTCAAAATAGGGTAGAATTCTTACAACAGAATATGAGAGAAATTACTTTCAGAATTATTGAAGGAGTAAATTTAGAAAAGAAACAACATTGCAACAACAAGGACACCTAGGACGATTTTTTTCTTTTTTCTCTACGCTAAATTTTAGCAAATGTGTACAGCTTCTGGAAGATGGGGTGGACCCTGCTCCCCACCTCTCCATCCCACCCACTGCAATACTTTCCTGGGCTATTCCCACCCTGTCCCACCTTGCCCCAACCCTTCCCGCAGCCGCCTGTTAGACTCCCCAGGGGGGAAACCTTCCCCCTGTGCCCAGGACCCTCCCTGCACACCTTTGCAGCCACCAGCTGTCCTCTGCCCTTCTGCCCTCTGCACATCCCGGTCCCCATCTTTCCTTCCCGGCACTCCAGCTGCAGGGGGTACCCCAAAACACCATTTGCAGCGCTGCTGGCAGGGTGGCTGTGGAGCGGGGGGGCCCCCAGCCCTGCCGGCGGGGCAGACCCCGGCCATTTGCTCGAGGTGTCCTGCGTGCTGAGGATGGTGGCCCCACCATGAATACATTAGCAGGAGAGTTCAACCTTTCATTCCCAGCCTCATTAATGCATGGATGGATCCAGAGTTTTGTAAATATATACTTCTGTATGTGCTCAACTGGCGGGGCAGGGGGTTCGAAGCCTGTTCAAAATAATTATTTAATATTTGAGGTACTTGACAGCTCACCTCAGCTATATATTATTTTCTCTGTCTCCTGCCTGAAAGGCTAAAACCATTAGTAAAGATACCAGAAGTGCTGGTTCTATAGAACAAGTTACAGGTGTGCAATCATGTACACCTTTGTTTGCCAGTGACAGTGGACATTAGCACCAACCGCAACTTTCCTCTAATATTTGCACGAGCAGGACCGGGCACACATGTTAGTGAACAGCAAATACGAAGGGACCGGGACATGGCTGACCTATATCGCCAGCGGGAATTGAGACAAATGTCTCCAAACACTGTTTTGGGGACGTCTGGCTGGCTGCAGGCACACTCCACCCTGTCGAGGGGCTCCTGCAGCTCCTTCCCTGGGCAGCACCTGAGGTGATGCGGGGACCCTCCGCGGGGGCTTTCCTGCCCGCTCCCCCTCCCGGCGTGCCAGGCACCTGGAGTTCTGGTGTGCAGAGACTCTTCCCCCGCCCTTTGTTTTTTTCCCTGACATCTGAGTGATGTTGGATGCAACTTGCAAAAGCGTGTGAGTAAGGCAGGACGTAAAGTCTGGGGGCAGTTCCTGCAAGGGGGGAGGAACGGCCTGGTTCTTCCCCGAGTACGTGCAGCCCATTGCCAGAAACCTGGTACAATAAGCTGGTAGCGTTGCTTATCTTCATCAGTGTAAAATCAAAGATAAGAGTCTTCCTTCTGAGTCTCAGCTTACTCCTTCATCTCTCTTTGAGGGATGATGTTTTACTGTTTGGGGACTAAAGCTGCTAGCTAAATATATTAAAATGAATAACTTCTTGTATTAGTTTCTGTACACAATCTTTTAAGAATAGAGGGGCATTTTCTTCAGCACGCTGGTGTGTGTTTGGTCCTAACTCCTGTGCCATAGTGTGGCGGGAGCACCTCCCTCTCGTGTGTGAAGCAGGTAGGTGCGTAAGTATGGTTTCTCCGGCTCTCTGCACAGCATCGCTTTTCTAGCACAAAGTGAAATGTAGGAATTTGTAATTTCTTTTAACATGCATATTTCTGGGAAGTGGCTCTTGAAATATTTTGGTCATTGATCTTGCTAATCCCATCAACTAGGACATCGGCAGAAATCAAAACTAGCAGGGAGTTCAGAAGTGTTAACAAAACCAAAATGGTTGGGTTTGGGTGTTTTTTCCTCAGCACTTCCCCCACTCTGGTGGTGAGCACAGGTTTGCAAACCCTCTATGATATACTAGAGCCCCACGCAGTTACTTGGAGCTACCTGCCACTGTGAGCATCCTCCCTCCTGGAGGAGACGCTGTCCTGAGCGCTGTGGGCAGGGCAGGGCAGGACACCTCTGCTCGGGTACAGAAATGCTGCTCTGCCTGAATGTGACCCCGGCTCCTCCGACATTGAATTAGCTCTTCCCTCTGAGTTATCTGTTTCATCTCTCCTGGAAGACACTAGGCAATGTGTGTGCTCTGTATCCTCAATTGCTCATGCAATACCTTAATATTTAAAAAGCACTGTAACTGGTAAAGAAAGTGATAGCCGCAAATGTATATTCCTTGTATAACATTTTAACATGAGTGATCACAGTAATGGATTAATCTAAAAATCCTCCCAATGAAATCCAGGGTAACCAGGTGGTCATTGTGCTTGACAGTCCTGTCCTGAGAATGAGTGACGATGTTTTGGTAGTTTGATGGCCATGAAACCATATGTCATGTAAAGATAGTCAGCACGATTGCCATAAGGCAGTCTGTCATTGTCTTGCTGAGCAATTCACATGCATGATGCATAAGAAAGTAAAAATAATCAGCAATCTATTGCAAGCCAGGGAAAGTAATCAGTAATATGTAATGTACTCTCCTTGGACTTGCCAATCAAAATGGTTTCCTAAGCAATTTCAAAAGCCCATAGGTTATTTAACAATGGTCTTTTTCCTGGTGCGTCCAAAATCAAGTCCCAGGTGTCCCCATCACACACTGGTGCCTGTAGGGAGGAGCAGGCACATCAGGCTGCCGCTGCCGACCCTGCTGCTTAGAAAGGAAGAAGCAAATAACCAGGAACTGGTATTTTAAAGTTGTTCTTCATCATAGCAGTGACAATAAACCGAGGAACTGATCCATCCCACCGACCTTGGTCAGGAGTAGATCTGGCATTGTAGGCTATGGACATAACGCAGGAGGATTTTTTTGGGTGGTACGGGGAGGCAGCGGGGTGCGAGGGCAGGCTGCCTCCCGCCCTTTCGTGGAGGAAAAACCAGCTGCAGGGTTAGGGAAACTGAAGCAAACCCACCACCACAAGTTTTCCTTCACAGTCAGGAAGGGCGGCTGGCTGGACAGGCACACGTCGCTCGGACGGCATCGGCGGCCCGGGGCTCTCCTCGGGCATCCTCTGGGGCGGACTAATAATACAGCCCTAACGCAAGGGCTCGGACTGAAAATACCGTTTCTTGCCCAGTAACAGGATGCGTTTACCTGGTTCCCCTCGCAGGATCCGGAGGGGATTTTGGGGCAAGCTTCGGAGGACTCAGGGGTCACTCCGCACAGCCTCAGGGCAGTGACGGTGCACCCTGCTTTTGACGGGGAAGATGAGGAGTGTTTGAGCAAGGGTGGCAGGGAGCGGCGTGCTGGTGCAGCCGAGGGCTGCCTTTCCCCACTGCCGCAGGGTGGTGACTTTGCCCACCGGATCGCCCACTGGACTGCAGGCAGTGGAGCTGCTGGCCTGGGTCTCCGACCCCGGGAGGATCCTGAGGGTCCCGGGCACACGCTCTGCACCATTGCCAGACCCAGTCCCCACCTCACCCTGCTGTAAGTGGTGTGGATGGAGAGGTGAGAGTGAAATGCCCAGGGATGCCAGTGTTGTCCCCTCCATGGAATTCGCCCCGCGGGGCAGGACCCGCTGCCTGGGGCTGCTGCAAAGCATGGGGGCTGAGGCAAGGGTCTGCTCCTGGCAGGGCTGCTGGGGGGAGCGAGCAGCACGCTGCAGCCTGCCCGCCTGCCTGCGTATGTAGGACCCCGGCTGCAACCCGTGAAGGCATTTGTATAAACAACAAATAAAGCAATTTCACATCCTCACAGCCTCTTCCTCGGGGGAAAGTCTGTCGGGATTTCAGAGTGACTGAGCCAAGGTGAGCCGTGCTCTGCAAATGCAGAAATGAAATACATTTCCACAAGCTTTATTAGCTGTATCAGACGGTTTTGTTGCAGAGGTGTAATTGCCTGTTTGCTTTCTGCAGGACACTTTTGTTTCCTGTTCCACTCCACGTGAGCTGTTTCAGGCATGTTTTACCCACCAAGGCGTAGGCACAGCAGTCCTGTGCCTTGTCCCTTTGCAGGGGCATGCCGTGCTGTGCTGGAGCAGGAGATGCTTCTGCCCCTTTTCAGCCTCAGTCAGGCAGAGGACACGAGGACTAACCCAGCCTGGGACATGAGGACCTGTCACACACCCCGCGAGAGGTTGGCCCTTCCAAAATCCTGGCAGGAGCATCCACCCCGAGCACTGAGCTGACCTCCCACCCACCCCACTGGGGTTCAGTAAGGGTGATGCTAGAGCAGAGGCTGCAGTACCTGGCCACGAGCTGGGTCGGCTTCCACATTTTGGCTTCCTTTGTCCAAAAATGTTAAACAGAGCGGAAATGCTACTACTTTCCTCTTATCACTTGTCCCAAGTTTAGCAATCTCTATGTTTTTTCTAAGGGCTTACTATAATTTTGTTTGCATTTTACGAAGGCTCTGGCTTTGCAAGGAGGTAGATTTGTGGGCTCTCCCAGGTGATGGCTGGTGCCACTTTCGGGTGGTTTTGTTAAAGTGGGTCAGACCATTTTTGCAAAAGTTAATTTCAAGAGAGATCTGAGTGCTAAAGCTGTGTGTGACTTGGTGCGTAGAGCTGCAATAGCTTACTTCCATGCACAAACAATGTTAAAATCTGTCATTGCCCTCCACGTGTCCCCAGCTAATACACCACCAGTACTTAACGCCCTGACTCCTTATCCACCCACTATTTTCCTGAATTGCACATCCTGCAGATGGAACTGGTGGCTTTGGAAGTGATGTTCAATCATCTATCCAGGATGCTGAGGATTTCTGCTGTTTGTTCAAATCTTCCTGACGTTCATGTCCAAAAAATGATTTCCATCCTCCAGAGGTTGGCCAGTGTGGGAAAAGCTGATGACCCTGAGGACAGATTTTTTAAAATGCTTGAAAAGATCTGTTGCAAGGCATACTGCAAGGAGTATAAGCAGACACCACAATGGAGTTTCAGGAGTCAGAAGAGTTTGTGGCTCTAAGCCATACGGCCCTTGGCAAGCCCCGTCCTACACAGACACGTTTCTCAAAGACCTGGAAGTGATTTGATCCATAAGTGACTGCTTAGGAATTCTTTTGCGCAGGCGTTACTAGTGCTGTCACAGTCCTCGGTGCTCAGGGCCGGCGAGCATGGTGAGGAGATGCGCGAGGTGCCGGGTGAGTGGCAGATGCGGGGCTGCCGGCTCCACAGCTGCCCCATCACTGGTACCCACCATATGAAGCATGTTGCCACATTCAAATGCCTCTGCCTCCCCCCAGGCCTCCGGAAAGTTCAGAAATTCACCTCTGTTGGTAAGGAGCCAGGCAGAGTGGCTGCCTTGGGTGAAATCAGGCATTTCAGCTGGCTGGGACTGGAGCTTTTTCACAGTGCACGTGTATTTTAGCTCAGCTTTTAAACTAAAAGGAAAGGAGAGTCATATGGCCTAACGATGTATTTGGAGATGGTCATTTGCTCTATTTTCCACCTGAATAAAGTTAGAGGCACAGCTGAAATTAACATGTCAAACCTTCATTTGAAACGTAATCTACTCTCGTGGATGCTATCGAATCTGTTAATAATTAGAATCTGGCACCTCAGCTTAAGCACAGCCACTAATTCCAAGCCATGGTGTTTAGCTTATTTCACAGCAGTGCTGGAAATAAGGGCACTGAATTGTTGACAGCAGATCTTTTATATACATTTAAACAGATTTTTTTACCTCTTCTTTAATTAAAGCAAATGTGATTTAGGTACCTAGCTCCCTTTTATGCATTTGGAAATGTTTTCCTTTAAACAAAGTGTTAGCTCCATAATAGAGAGTGTCTCTCTGGTAATTGATTTAGTAGAATTGAAATTAAACTGAAGTATTTAAGAGCATTTCTCTCTTTTTCTCTTCCTCTGGGTTCCTGACTTTTAGCACACCTGCTTTCCCAGAGGAGTCACTAAAAGCTGAGGGAACGGCTGGTCTGCGTGCCCGCTGGAGGATCCACACATCACGTTGCGGCGTGTGATTTTCTCTGGTTTTCCAGGAGAACCAAGAGAAGGATCCTGGTGAATAGCTCCACCAACCAACAATTCAGTACCAGACGGCACAAACCTGAGGGATTTGTGAGCTACTTCCACCACGCAGATGGGAGAAGGGCTGAAAAATGAATGCACAATTATTCCACAGAAGTCCATCAAAATCATAATGAGCGTAACACACAATAAATTCCAGCTCTGCTCTGAACCCTGAACCCAGTAATTAAATGATCTCTCAGTTTTTTAAATAAGCCTATACCCATTGGGTACTTTAAATGATGCCATAAGTAATGTAAAATAATTATCTTAAAAGTGCAGCTGTGCTGCCGTGAGTTTTCTCTCCAGAAGTGTTTCGGGTTAGCCAGGATGGCTGAAGGCAAACCCACCCTCATGCTGGAGGTGGCCTCAGATGGGCAGAAGGAGAGAGAAAACGTGAAGTCGTAAGTACAAAGCATGAAAAAACCATGAGTGCTTAATTTCTCCCCGAGCATCAGAAGGCATGTGGGAGGAGAGTGGGAGTGTGTGCACTGAGTCACCGAACATAACTTAATGTGTTTGGGTTTTATTTTAATTATCCACACCGGCAGTTTTCAGGAAATCTCCCACCTTTGTGCTCCTCCCAGCGCTCCCCGCTGGGTACCAGCACTGACGCCAGCATCCATGGGTTAGCATCGCTGCTTTTGCCAGCCTGCTTTCACCAGCCTGCTTTCACAGCAGATAGCCAGCAACACGCCTCCTCCGGTCCTGGCCCGAGACACGGGCTCAGCACAACCCTGACGGCAAGGCTGGGGAAGAGACTTATCCTTCAAGTACTCTGGTCCTGTGCCGTCCCAGAGATTGACTTAGAAGGTGAAATTACAGAACAAATGGCTGATTTACTAATCACAGGCACCTTTTCATAAAAAGGCTGCTGTATTTAACATTAGTCTGCCTTTACAGGTGGCCTTATGCTGCAACTGTGCGTGCAGGACACGCAATGAAGACTTCAGTGTCCAAAGGACGGGTGAGGGTACTGTTCTGCACCTGGAAGAAAGCACTGCACATTTGGGTCATCCCAGCTACAGACAGCAACATCCCAGCGATGTCTTTCGTTACAGGTACCACAGAATTACTGAGAAACCCTTTCAGCGAAAGTGCTTTACAAACGGCAAACACTTTTCTTCATTCAAGGTGCTGAAAATTATTACGGCCAGCTCTTCCTGTTGCTTTCCCTAGCGCGCCAGCCTCTCCTTAGTCGTGCGAGGACCGGGTGTCAGGCTGAGATCCAAGTCCCGATATCGCGACTGACTCATCAGCCAGGGAAGTGAGAGGTGGGTGCACCAGCAGCCTCCCGACAGCCCCTCTCATTGTGGGGCTCCTTGCTGGATGATGCTTTTCTGTACATTCTCGCTGGTTCATGAGCCAAAACTCAGTCTGTACGTTCCGGAAATCCCTTTCCAATTTCAACACTAAAGGTGCAGACCGATGTCGTAACTGCTGCAGGACGACCCATGCCACTCTGGCAGGGACCCGTCTCCCCTGGGAGGGTGGGGGGGCAATCCCTGCCCCGCACACAGAGCTGCCCTGCCACGCTGGCGGGGAAGGGGCTGCCAATTTCTGCAGCGCCATCTGATGCTGTCCCTTCTCAGCTTCTATGGAGAAATCTGGCAAGATGTACTTTTCCTTCGCTTAGCTTTCCTGTTAACCGTTTTGCTGAGGGGAGAGAACCAGCGGGAGCCGAGGAGGGAACCAGCAGCTTTCACAGTGGCAAGGCAGAATGACTTCTGACTTTAGAGGGGCTGAGCTGCAGAGGATGAATGATGCTTTTGTTAAAAAAGCATCATTAAAAAAGCCAGAATATTAGTTCTTTTAGGTTGCAAAGTCAAACACTTTAAACTTCAGAAATATCAGAGTTACTTTGCCTCTTGGTGGGGGACTGCCAAGGCATATGTAACTCATTTCAGGGCTGGGGGAAGGGGAAAATCATTAGGATCTGGAAGTCTGGGGAAAGTCTAGGAAACTTCTACAAATAGGCAGCATGGAGGATTATTAGCTCCAAATTCATCTCATTCAGGGCACTTAGGAGGTCTGGTGACAAATTCAGACTTGGTGGGGTACACAAATGATCTAAAAATGCAGATGCAAATTCAATATCATAGTATCATCTTTAAAATAAAAGTGCTTACTTTCTGAGATAAATTCATGGGTTGGGGGCAGTGACTGACCTGAACGTTTGGTGCTTACACTGAATTTATTGCTTGTGTCCCCAGAGGTCCCAGCTGGTCAGGTGGAGTTGTCATGCAAAAACCAGCCAAACCTCAGTTCTGTGGCAGCTCTAGCTGAGGGACTGGCTTTTGCTACCGATTTCTTGGGCTGAGCTTAGTTTTAACAACATTTGCTTAAGCTCATCTTTGCTCCATTGACCTGGTTTCTTCTGGAAAGCACATGGTCCCTGACTCGAATGGGCTGAGACCTTCTGTGCACCCCTCCGCTGGCTGGGATCACTGCTGGCCCCCAGCTCCCCGGTCTGGAGGATGTGCAGGCAGACCCGGGAGCAGCCCAGCACCAAGCACAGCGATGCTCACACCGCTTCTCCGCCTCCCTGGGTTTGGCATGTTGCACCCAGAGCCCTGGGAGCCGAGCGGCTTTTCGGCTGCCCTCCGCCAGCTCCGCGCCTCCTCCGTCGGGAGACAGCCGGGCTCGCTGGGCAGAGCCTGCCAGAAGGACGGGGGGAACCGGTGGCACGGAGACGGTGCTGGCTGCCCATCGGAGCTGCTGCCAGCAGCGTCCCAGTGTGAAACCAACGTACCATATGGTGAGTAGGTATGACAGCATCTGAGCGGGGTGGTGGGCAGCGAAGCGGGACCATATATGATCATCCCATGAGCTTGCGAGAGGAAGGATTCCAGGCCCAGAATATCAGTGCAATGCTGTCCTGAGCTTGCGCACATATGGCAGAGACGATATACTATTATGAGTCATTGAGAAATGTAATAAAAATAGGTTCTGCTACTGTGTAAAGAAAATAACAGGCACTAATTAATCTGGATGCTCTCTATGGCACAGGGGAGCAGCGAGGAGGGCTGTGGCAGGCAGAGGGCTGCCCTCAGTGCGCTGCAGAGGCACAAGAGAGCAAAGCAAGGAGCTCCCAGCACTGGTGTGTCGAGAGATTTGGCAGAAAGACTGGGAAACCCTGTGTGATTTCAGCTGAAAAGACTCTTCAGATATTTTCTAATGCTATTATTTGTAATGCATATGCAACTGAGCAGGCGCTTTTTTTTATTTCTATTCCACAGGAATTAAATTAATTTTAGAAATGGCACTATAACTATTTTCCTGCCTCAGGAACCATTTGTTTTAAAATCATTAAAGATTTTTATATGACACTGCACTGACATTTGATGTGAATAAATTAAGGGAATTAGTATAAAACTGTGTTCTTTCTTCGCAGACTTCCCAGTGCATATCTGCACACACGTACATTTGGTAAGGGTAGCCTGTGTAAAGGCAGCGGTGTCCGTGTGTCCACAAAGGAATGTAGATACAGCCCTGGGGCAGCTCCACCGCTGAAAGTGCGGCACAGGACGATGCCCCCTCGTCTCTTCTCTGTACCTGGGCACATCCTTAGCGGGGGCCAAACCTGTCGGTAAGTACCCTGCTGTGCTGTGGGAATGCAGCAGTGTGAAGCAGCCATCGCAGGGGCATCGTCCAAAACTGAGACCCCGTCACTACATCCCACCTCCTCCCTCTGGCTTCGCAAGTTCTGACCCGGCTCTGGAGCCAAAGCATCCCTGCTGGAATTTTGTGGGCTGCCGTGCAGCCGGCTTGGTCCCGAGAAAGCAGCCCTAACAGTCTCACCGGGTGCCAGCAGGATTGCTGCCGGCTGCAGAGCACAGGGCCTGCCGGCAAACCCTACGCTCGGTGCGCTGCCAACGCGCCCATCAGGTGCTCAGAGACCCCGGGGGGGCCGGAGCAGCGGCTGGCTGCCCAGGTTTCATTTTGACCCCTTGTACCAGGCTGGCACACCGCATGAAGTCTGCTGTGCTGCCAGGCTCCCGCCTGCTCCACCGCACCGCACGGGCAGCCTCAGGTAGCGACTCCATCTGCCTTCTCCTCTCTGCCTGCTCTGTGTGCCCTGGGCCCTACTGACTGCCCGCACCCTGAGCGCTCTCACATCAGAGCGGGACTGGGCATTTCCCCTGGCGCTCTGCAGTGGGACTCGGCAGCGCCAGCTCCGGCACACTTAGCTGAACTGCCGCGATTGCTCCTTAGCACATTCAGTGCTGCCTGGGGACTCAAACCAGATATTTATTTTAATTTAGGAAGGGGTCCAGTGGCTGCCTGAAGCCTTCTTGGTGCCATCAGCCACTAGAAGGAGTTGTGCTTCATGCACGCAAGCGAGAAAATCATTTGTAGACAAACAAGCTATACCGTTTGAGCTTGCAAGAAAGAGTGTGACGCTGTGATCTGAATGTAACCTGGATTCAGACTTCAAGTAAGACGTATTAAAACTTTATTTGTTTTACTCTTTTAGAGGACCACTCACTGCCCATCACGTTTAACTTTTGGGACGAGCACTTCTAGGTACTGCCCATGGGGATGTTACTGCATCTGTGACTGCCTAGCTAGTCTCTAACTCCAGTTTTGCTTGGGTCTTCTGAAAAGGCATTCTGCTTTATTTCCTACAACCCCATCATTTCTGACGGCAATATAATTGCCTTGTGCACATTACTGAAACCAGTAGGGGAAATTAAAAGCATCAGAAGGTATGTTAAAAGACGACATACTTTTTTGTGTTCTAACCCCACCATGTGATATTTAAGCAAATTGCATTACTCCGTTATTATTTTCCTCTACGGACACATGTGGTCAGGAAGGTTGCCGTGCTGCACGAGCCCCTCGCTTGCTCCAGCGCTGAGCTTGGCTGCGGGAGCCCCGGGTCCCAGCCGTGGGGACAGACACAATGGAGAGCTGCGGCTGCGGCTGCAGCTGCAGAGCAAACCCAGGGGAGAGGATGGGCAGGCAGAGGCTGCAGCTGAGCAGCACGTGGCTTCCCTGTCCCCCCACAACAGCCCAGGCCACCCCACGGCCCTTAACCCTGCACCATCCTCTGCTCGTCCCCTCTGCCCCCTTGAAAATCTCCCCGTGCCCTCACGTCCCCACCGGCGCCGAGCTCGCTGCTGAACCCAGCCCAGCCCAGCTCTGGAAACACTGAGAAATGTGGAAAGAGAGAGCCTGTGCATCAATTTTCACTTCCAATAGCTGCTGGAAAATAGACGGCATTTCCCACGGAGAGGTCCAGACAGGTCCCACTGAAATCAATGGCAAGTTTCTCAGAGCCATCAACATCGGTGAGAGCACGTAGATAAAGGTAAGGCACTTAATGAAATGTCTGCATATGCAATGCCATTAAGGACAGGTTAATGCAATAGACTCAACATGGGTCTATACCTTAAAACCATTCGGGAAATGAAGCTAATGCAGGGAGCAGCTGCTTTTCTATTAGGAGCAGCGCCGTGCAGGGAGAACATCAGACCCGTGTGCTGATCTCCAGCGTCTGCAGGTGGGTTCCCTGGCAGGATCCGCGCTGCAGCCTTCACCTGGACAGCAGGGATGGCTTTGGTTTCCTGTGAGTTTCCCGCATTCCCACCCCTCTCCCAGTTTCTCAAACAGTCCCTGGCTCTGCCTTCACGCTGGGGCCAGGCAACAGGTCTGATTTGTGAAGAAATCAGCTTCTGCTGGTGTTAACGCACCAGGCTGCACAGCATGTGCAGAGCTCCTTTTGTGCCGGTGCCCTGTTCTGGACGTGGTGGCCCCCCCAGGCGATGGGGACACGCGTGGATGGCAAGTGCTCGACCCACCGCAGCTCGTCCGGGACACCCCCGCGCCTGGCCGGCGTGCTGTGCAAGGGTAGGGGCGGTGGCAAGGGGGTACAGTGAGTGGTTTTGGCTGCAGCATTCCCCTTTTCCCTTTGCAACCCAGCTAGCTCAGGAAGAGGCAGCCGGGGATTGTCTTCACGGCCCCAAAAGCACAAAGCACCCCCATGACACCAGCCAGCACAGCCGCAGGACCCCCCCCGACCGCCCCTCCGGGCGCTGCAACCCCAGCCCAGCCCCCGGCCCCGCAGCAGGTTGGGTTCATGATTATCTCAAACATCACACGGAATCTCTTCACAGCGACTCGGACTTGGCTCTGCTCCAGCCCGGAGTCCCCAGCTCCAGTGTCCACAGTTCGGCGGCACGGTCCCGGGTTGTCCTCGGTGCCGTACGGACATCCCGAGCTCCCTCCCGTGACTGACTGCGCCGGGAACCCCAGGGGACGGGGGGCAAGAGAAGGGGAAGGTAAAAATAAATCGCTAAGCAAGTTAAGAAAGTCTGAGCCTTTGGATGAACTATGGATGTTTGCTGCCAAGATTATTCCAGGGTTTCTTATTTCCTAGTTGGTTATCCACAGCAAGCGATGCCTTTGTCTTTGTGGCCGTTCTCTGTCAGCTGTGGGAAGCCTCCGGCAACCGGCTGTCTGAAAAACAAAGGCCAGTTTTCTGGACACTAGGAATGAAAGCAGGACTTTGTGACTATTTGCTGAGTCCAGTCTTCAGGTTAGAACCCTGATCTGGTGGAGGACTGGCAGTACCTGACCTGGGGGGGGCCCAGACATCGCACAGCCCTGAAGGACAGGCTTGGAGGGACCCCCAGAGGCCGCCTGCTCCCCAGGCGGCCCCGTCTCCTCAGCAGATGTGCTTTTAACCCGCTCTTTAAGGTCCCACCTAAGGCTCTCGTTTTGGGGGAGCAGGAGCCGGGATGCTCTGGCGAAGGCAGAGGTTTGGGCTCACAGCCAGGCACTGTCTCCTCCACCAGTTTTCCCAGAGTTTTGGTGGGTGTCACACTGTTTTGTCAAAACAATCCCCGACAAACCAGGGCTAGCTAAAGTGGATTAGTTTAAATCGAGCGCTTATCCTTTCTAAATGTCAAGAAAAGGCAGTTTCGGCTTTCTGAGGCAACAAGAGGCCTGGGCTGTGTCAGTGGGGTCCCCGCTCACCTCTGCTTGCCTTACTGCTCCCGCCAGCACCGCCGAGGCCGAAGAGGGACCCCTCTGTTTGGAGCCAGGCTGTATGGGAGCATGCAGTCCCCTCAATACAAACCCAATATTTAGCAGGCAGGTGTGTTGTCAAGCTTAACTGATAAATATTTTTAAACAGCAGGACCTTCAAATGTAGGAAAATATTTGGCGCTCAGGGTTTCAGCAACACGTGAATTGTTATTTCACTGCTAATGGTAAGAGATGTGATCTGTCTCGGACGGAGGAAAGCAGGACTGCGACACAGCACGAGGGCGCGGGGGAGCTGCTGGAAGGGAAGAACAAGCAGGACACAAACCACGGTATCAGACAGGCAGCCTTCCCAGCTTTCCGTCCTTCGGAGGGAAGCGGGCACAGCCAGCTCTGGGGCTGGGGGTGCGGGGTACAGTGGGCAGGGTGCAAGGTGTTGGATGCAGGATGCAGGGATGCAGGGTGCAGGGTACAGGCTATAGGGTGCAGGGTATGGGGCTGCCAGCCCAGCGCGTCCTCCCGGTCCAGCCGGTGACAGGTGGGCACAGTGGATGGAGGTGGTGGCGGTGGCCGGGTCCCTTCACCGCCCCACGCTTTTGGCCCCGGCGATGCCGCGGCTGCCGGGAGGTGATGTCGGCAGATATTGAAACCCAGGTAGGAGGGGAACGAGAAGAGCTCGT
Organism: Haliaeetus albicilla; assembly: GCF_947461875.1. Lineage (NCBI taxonomy): Eukaryota > Metazoa > Chordata > Aves > Accipitriformes > Accipitridae > Haliaeetus > Haliaeetus albicilla. Next base: position 1,067,136 of record NC_091486.1, read on the forward strand.
CAGCTTTCCTTCTGTCATCTCATACTTGTACAGCAAAGTACTGTTAATAATAATTTAAATGCTTTGGTTGTCAGTCACTGCTCTTTCTTTGTAAATGTTACTCATTTCATAAATAAATCAAAACCTGCAGACCCTAGGTTTTCAGAAACTTGAATGCTTTTGTTAAAATTGTATGAAGCAAATTCACAAACACATGATTTATATTATCTCAGCACAGCACAGGAGATGATAGAATATACTATTTAAATTAACTTCTCTCCCAACAAATGAAATCAATTCTGTTCTTGGGTTACTTTTCATCTGCCTTTTGTCTTGTTGCTGAATCTTTTCTATTTCTTTCACTCATTCATCTATTGTGCCCTTTCCTTGATCTGATAGCATTAAACATATAATTAAGTCATAAAGGAGGGAACTGATGAGTATAGCAGATGGTAATTGCTTCCTACATTTGAATGAAATGATATGCATTGCTACAATTTACAGCTCTCGCCTCATATTTTATTCAGGAACCTTTTATCTCTTTTCCTGCAGAATTATTCTGCAATAAATTTAGACATCTTATCAATAGCTTGTGTGATAGTAGCAGAAATGGGGAAAAACTGAACTTTGTGCATCTTAATGTTTAAAATAATTTTCTACAATAATTGAATTATCTACCAGCAAATATCATATATAGAACCTGACTGACTTGGCTGTTTTCCTTTTAAAAGCTCACCCCATGATTAAAGAGAAAAATCAGTTTGTATAATTACAACTTATTGAACTAGGAGATGCTGGGAACCTAATCAAACCACATCTCTTTTGGGTGAGTTTTGTTTTTCAATGCTCTGAGGCTTTTGCTGAGTCCAAGGTGTCAGAGGAAGGGCAGGCAGGAGCACGTGGAAAGCTGGCGTGTCTCACGCCGTTAGTGCTTGGTATATGCTCCGGAGGATAAAACTGGCAGCGTTATGGGAGTTCACGGTGCACTCCATATTTCTCCATGCTCAGAATTAAAAAAAAAGTTCAAACTTATTTCCTCTGCAAAATAAGACCACCAGGTTGCTTAAATTTCAGGGCCTGAAGGGCCCCGTGAGCCCGTTGCCGTCAGCCTGCCGGTGCCAGCAGTGCCGCCAGCCCTTCGCCCCCCCCGGCCGGCTGGGGCCGAGCGCGGGCAGGAGGATGCAGAAGCATCTGCGGCTGCTGAAGCTGCGTGGCCGTTCCAGAAACCCCTGTGTAAAGTGGATTCTTTTTCTGTCTGGTTCTTTAGAGTAGGAGAATTTATCACTCAGATGGAAAATGGAATAGGCACATGGCCAAAAAAATGCAAGTAAAGGAGAAAAGGGATGTTTTGGGGAAGAACATCCACGTTTTGATGCAATTTGTTAAAGAGCCAAAGGGGTCATGGGAGAAGAGGCACTGGAGCATAATTAAATCTGTTGATTTTTATCTAGATGGACAAACTGGAAGAAAAAAGAGGCATATTAAAAGTTAACTTGTTGTTTTTAAGTCTAAGTTCAGGACTAAGAGTCCCTAGTTCTATTCTGTTTCTTAGTTTCTATTCTATTCTATTCTGTTCTGTTCTTATCCTTATCTTTATCCTTATTCAATTCGATTTGATTTGATCCGATTCTGCTAGTTGATGCCACCTTAGCTTTGGTAATTAAGAACACAGCCAATTGCCATCCTGCTGGGAGGGTGGGAACCAAGGCAGGCTGAGACCTGCTGCAACTCGTGTCACTGCGGTGACACTGCAAGCCCGGAGGAAGGTTGGGGCTCAGAGGCCTCATGTAACCGAGGTCACCATCGCTGGGGGAGCCTTCCTCCATCCAGCGCAGCCCAGAGGGCAAAGGCAGGTCTCACACCTAGGGCACTTTGTGCCACTTTATTCTTTGAGTTTTGTTTTCTTTTTAATTTTGTTTGTAGAAGCTCAGGCCACCCTTAGGACTTGGAGGACTCTGTTACAAGGTGCCCCACAAACCCACCTGGAACCAAACCCTGCTGTAGGGTTCCCATCCCAAATATCCATGCCCATCCCAGACCACAGAGCACTTGCCTTTGTCCTCTGGAGACCTGTGGAAGAGCAGCAGAAACCACCCCCTGCCAATCCTGTATCATTTCGCACTTAAACCCTGAAATTTTTCAATCACTATTAGTCCTGAACCTCAAAATTCAGATTGCTTTGCAAAAAAGCAAATTTTTGGTACCAAATTTTTGGTACCAAATAATGCAAATCAATGCATTTTGATGACTGTATTGTGGGGCCGATGCTACTAACACATTGCAATTGAACTGGCAGGTCGCTTATGTGCGCAGGCACATCCCAGTGCAATGCACGGAGGGCAGCCCATTCCTCGTCTCCATTTTCCTCCTCCTTCCAGCAAATGCACCGCTGGAGAATCTCGCGGTCAGTCCCAGCACAACCGAGCTGGTGTGGGGCAGGCCCCTCTGGAAGGGCTGTCGCGGCCGTGCGACGGCAGGGATGCCCTCCTGCCTTTCCGAACGGAGCAGACCAAGGCATGCAAAAAATAGGAAATCAGGAAAACCCCTTGCAGTTTTGTAACCGCCGTGCCTGGCAGTACGCTGTGCAGACACAGTGCTTCTCCGGCGGGGTGCCAGCGGTTCTGCCAAACCTTCAGACATGGCTGCGCACGACCGGGCTGAGCCGGGAGATCCGTGGCTGGGATGAAGAGTCAGCCGTTGGGCGTCTGCCTGCCCCTCTGGCCTCGGCAGCCTGCGAGAGCTTCCTGCAAACGCGCTTGGTGTTTGTCGTTAAAGAAGGCTCAGTGCCACCCAGGGAGGGTGCTGGGTGCTGGAGGGTGCTGCGCTGGGAGGGACCCTCGGGGGGCCACGGCTGGTGGCACCGCTTCTTGGTGATGCCCGCACTGTGCCTTAGCCAAGGCCAGTTTCTGACCTCTTCTGCTGTCCCGACAACGCTGTCAATATTTCAAAATTTTCCGGGAAAAATGGCTCTATCTTTCCCTTTTTGTGGGTGATGAAGTAGAAATCACATCGCTGTCTTTGTGATAGTCCAGCTGTGAAACAGCACAGGAGGAAAATCCCACGATGGGGAAAATCAGAAGGAGCTCTGCAGGCGACCGAGGCAAACCCCCCGCCAGTAAGGGAGAAGGATTGCTCCCTCCGGTAGGACAAATCCCGGGGGGTAATAAGGCAGCGTTTCTGCCGACATTTCTCAAGACGGAAATGGATGTGGCCACGCACGCTCATGTTCTTTTTTTCACAGAAGATTGTTGTAATAGTATGAAATGGAACAATATTGGCAAGAAACTGGTCTTTATGTCATTTCCCCCGTCATCTTTTTTATTAGGTTAAAAGTGTGATTGATAAAAGTAACTTCATTGAGATCACATTCTCAGCTGAAGCATGGGCAGAGGTCATTGCTGTTATTAGACCTGCTTGTGTGGTTGCAAAACAGACAAGGCTTTGGGTGCACGGGCAGTTCTTGAGGTCTGAAACGGAACAGCAAACTTTGGGCTAAACTTTGCCCAAAATAGCTCCCACCTGGGGAGCAGGGGCTCACTGGGGGGGTGAGGACATGGCCAGCCTGGCAGGATGGGGCAGGGGGAAATATCACCCTGAGGTGTGGGGGGGAAAGATGTCACCCCCCCCAAATGCTGTGGGTAAAGCAATGGAAAATATTAAATAATGAGGGGAACAAGTTCATGGACAGCGATACCAGCAGGCTCCGAATGTGCCCATGCCCATGCGGCCAGAGCGTGTCCGGCCATGCAGCGCGGTGCCGAAGGGGCTGCCCGGCAGACGGCCAAGCCCAGGTCCCTGCCGTGCCAAAGCCGAGGTGGGGGAAAAACGACGGGGTGTCTGTAAAGGGAAGGAGAAACAGCTGGGAAAGGTGAAGTGAGCCCGGCAGGACCAGCGGGAGCGTCGCAAGAATGCTGCATCCAGGTCTGGTGCCTGCTCCTTGGGAAGGAGGTTTGGAAGTCTGAAAGTGTCCAGCAAACAGCCGTGAGAGTAACCAGAGGTGCAGCAAACCTGCCTCGAGGCACGACGCTGAGAAAGTCGGTCTCATTTATCCAGGCCAACCCACCATGCTCTGCCAGCTGCCCGGCAGAGGAGAGCCTCGGCTCCAGCTGCGGGAAAGGAAGGCAGCATGAATAGTGGAAGCTGGATTAAGTCAGACTGAAATATGGTCCAGATCTGTGCGGGCAATGAACCATCAGAACAACCCATCTAGGGACAGGGTTGGTTCTGCGCTATGCCAAGATACGGGTTTTTTTAGAGAGAGAGGTGAGATCAGGAGGTACTATCTTGATACAGATGGGTGAAGTGTTGGGTCTGGTTGCAAAAAAGCTCTGGCTATGTTACACCACGGTCCCTTAAAACCCACGAGCCTCCTGATGGCTCGGGGTTGCAGACGTCGGTGGCTCTCCTGCGCAGTGCAGGTCCCCGGAGCAGACGGACAGACGGGAAGGGTTTGCTGCACGAGAGCCAGGCAGAGGGGTCGGCCGTACTTTGCCTTTGTCTTACGCCCGGGGAGAAGATGGACTCTGCGGAGCCTCTGGGTGACGTGCCCGTGAGCGAGGCCAGCGCTTGGTTTTTCCATCTTCATAGGGTCAGGGCTGTCTTTCACTGCTTTTTCTTGGGATTTGAATTTTCAGTACCTAAGCAGGCGCCAAAAAGTTTCACGGTTAGTTATTTCCTTAAAATGTAATTTCTGCCGTATTTAGCCAAAATTAAACATTCAGCTTACACTTGAAGCTTCTATGACTCCAGGTGAAGTTTCAGGACTGGTTTGCTTGCAACGTAAGCCACTGTTGCAAGGCATTGCGTTACAAAGCCTGTATGTCCTGAGCGTATGTGGCAGCAAAACCACGAGCTTCCACCACCCCCATGACTTCTCATTGCTTTGCTTCTGTGGAGTGAGGCAAGGAAGAGTTGTCAGTAATAATTTCTTGAGTGATTTTTAAAAACCCGTGACTCCCTCCCTTATTAGTTTTAATAAAGAGTCACTGCTCCCTAAGCTTGCTTGGAAAATTATTACCTATCAGCAAGACAGAAGACAAACATATGAGCTATTGACAGCAGCCGAGAGTAAGCCCCTCACGATGGCTATTAAGAGACAAGCGTTACCTTTTTTTCCACAGCCTACCTGAAATTAAGTTCTTTTTGAAGATTGGTGCTCTGCTGAACCCTGGGAGTTCCCAGCAGACAACCTCAGCGTCTCCGTTAAGGCAGGCGGTCTGCGAGGGTGTGATCAGGCTGCATCCCCGCGCAGGTGTAACCCCGCTGGACGCCGCTCCCGCTCCCACGGGAAGCGCTGGGTCGTCCGCAGCACCTGCGTACCCCGTCCTCTCCCTGGAGCATCTTCCCTTGCTGAGACCCTTGCGAGCATAGCTAGGCTTTGGGGAAGGTGAAGATTTTGTGACTAGCCATCTACTGAGCTTTCTCATTAGCCAGGTTCATGTTACACGGCATTTCCACTTCCTTATGTAAAAAGCCCGATAGTCAGAAAAGGATGTGTAAACCTTCCCCTCTTCCCAGCTCTCGCTAGTTGGTGAAGATGAGGAATACCGCAAACAGGACTGGTAACATGATGACCCTTCAAAGCCCCGTGTATACTCTGTGCCGTCTGTGTTTTCAGCTGGGACAAGCTGGGTTTGCCCCTGGCACTTTCTGCAGACACGTCTCTTACAGAGAGTGGTGCAAGGACAGGGATGGGGAGCAATGGCCAGATCCTGCCCATGGCTGAGCAGGGGCCGGGGCTGTGCCAAAGTGGCACAGCCCTCAGGAAGGCACGATGAATTAGGGAATTAGGAGAGCAGTGGGGTACGGTGCCAGCGGTGCTGCAGCACGGAGGGTGCCCGTGCAGAGGGATGGATGTCTCACTTGGGCTCGCAGTTTGGGGCCGGCTCTGGAGAAGGAAATATGTGAGGCAGCTTATATGGCAGACAATTCATGATAAATATCAGTTTCAGAAAAAGTGAAATACTAAGAAATACTAAAATCGGTTGGTGGCCAGCTGGGAAGCTGCGGACTGGCGTGCAGGCACGTCCCCAGGACCTCGCTGGAGAGCCCGGGCGGGCGCCGGTGCCGTCCCCGCGCTGTCACACGGCCATTACCACGCGGCTGGAGTTTAACACGACACGAATGATTCCCAGCATTTTATGACATTTAACTTTTTCTAACCTTGAGCTCAGGAAAAATATAGTCATAATGCAGAGATCCCACTGTTTGCAGAGGAAGGAGGGGGACCGGAGTAATTCGGATTTTGGGAGCTGATAGGCTAAATTTACAGTTGTGTGTGGTCAAGCTGCTATTGATGCTTGAGAGTTTCCAATTGCTGGTAATAGACTGGGGAAAAAAGATAATGTGTTTGATCGATCAGCATGGACAAATTTCATTTAGGGGATCAATAACAGTTTATACTTGACAGAGCGGAGGGACCACATTTATTTTTCCCTTTGATTGAATAAATGTTTTCAATGAGACTGCAAATGTAAAGCAATCCTAACCATTTCTTAACTTGAGGCACAGCTTCCTGCTCTGGTGTTATTGCAAGCAATGTGTATTTAATACACAGCGAGACGGATAGCCAGAGGCTGGAGCTGCTGAATGAAACTAACGTGCAGTTTATTAAAACAGAAGACATGGAAAGTGCACGGGCTAGTTTTCCTGAGTCCCAGCAATGTGAAGTACCAGAAAGAGACATCACTTGGGCATATTTTTCAAGGGTGGGTAGAAAAGGGAGGATTTTTTTTCTGAGTCTTTTTCTTTTTTCTGTATCATACATAATTCCTTCGAGCCTCCGAGAAGATACGTAGGAGGGTAAACACGCAAGAGAAAGCAGCTATGTCTCCACTAACATATGTCGCTGCTTCTCCCAAGCAGCCACCGTGTCTCCATGTCCTCCTGCAGCAGCCTGAGGGACCAAGGGGCTGCCTGGGTGGCTCCAGCTTCTCCCCTTGGTACCGTCTTTATTGCCCATGTGAACTTGTAGGTGTGCGCTGCTGGCTGGGAACACGCCGCAAAGCCCTGCTCAATCGTGGAAGCAGCTCAGGGGGCCCACAGGTATCCATGGCCGTCTCACGGGCTTCTCCCATCAGCGGGGGTCACTCCGGGCGATGCGGTGACATCCCACCTTGTCCAACCTACCCACCACCAGCTGGACGCCATCTCAAAACCATCTGCCTCTTCCGCCCGGTCGGCAGCGAGTGCTCCAAGATCTCTAAAATCCTCAAAAATTCCACTTTGGAGCAGACCCTCTCTCTGGCGGAGTGGGCAGAGCTGGTGTGCGGCCATTCCCAGCCCCCCGGCCGGACCTTGCAGGGGGCACATCCATCCCTGCCCAGCGCTCCGTGCCCCCTCACCAGCGCTGGGGAGCACAGGACACCCTCTCAGGAGGATCATATGGGGGTTACTGGAGGACCGCCGGCTTATCACGGACGCGGAGGTTCACCATTACCCAGAGACGGCCGCGGGTCTCTGGGGGTTTGACTTCTGCAAGAGAAGCTTTTAATTAGCTGGAAGGAGCGTGACAACCAGAGCAACAGGTGAGCAGGCACTTCTCCGGATCTGCGTGTCCGCAGACACTCAAGGTGAGAGCATATGCTCTGCAGAGCCTGCCGGTGGCTATACATCAGAAATTGTTCCTGCTAGGCCTGTTTCACTCAGCAACATATGGTGGTCTTGCAAAAGTGTTCCTAAGCAGGGGATCGTTAAATAACGTACTGCGTGATCGCAATAGTTAACGTTGACTTTGGCTTTCCTGCTCAAGGGAGTTCTCATCTCCCTCCTTGTAGGATGGGTTTGCTCTATCAGACTGAAGGAAGACTTGCAGTAATTGGCTTTTTTGGACCATTTTAAGACCTGGAGCAGGGCATTGGCTCGGCAGGCAGACCCCACTGACCGAGCACGAAAGCTACGCAGGGCTTCCAGGTGCAGCTGCTTTTGCAGGGGACCTCAGTTTTGTGTGGGTTTCTTTTTTAATGCAGAATTTCGCCCCCCTTTTTGTTGTTGTGTTTTATGAACTCTCTCTAAGAGAGGCTTAAAATCAAATTTGGCTGGTGGCGGATAGTAATTAAGTTCCAGATGACGCAGATGATAACTTTCCCTTGCAATATGGAGCAAATGCCAATAATAAATGCAGCTAGTTTCTAGCTCCAGATGCATCAGATTGTTTCGTTAGCTGACTTGCTCATCAAGGCGAGAGAGCTGAAATAGCGAGAAGCCTGTTTCAGAAAGGGATCTGTGGCCCGATGACTATTTTAGGCACGCAGCTTGGAATTGTTTAAAATGCATATTGTCTGTGTACATTTCAATAAGGCAAATGCCAAGTGCGAATGCCGTAGGGCTCCTTGTATGTCAGATGATTAAGTCTTCAAGACTTGCAGCCATAGGGTCATTATCGATGGTACTTCCAGGTCATTGTGTGCACAGCAAAGTTAGAGGCAATGGTTGACCTTTTGACAGCACTGCAGGGTAACAGAGCTTCATAAGACATAAATAACCATTTCTAATTTGTTTTTGTGAGGGGTATTTATTTAAAAATGCAAATATATTATAACGTATGTGACTTAAGGATATTGAGATGGGAAAGCAGAATGCATTTCCTCCCATTCTTTTTCCCCAGTGAATTTCCAAATGAAATGCTTAATGGGGGAAAAGGGAAGAGATGGAATAAATAATAATAATAATGATGAAGATCACTTACCTTGTTCTCTTTACGATTGTCTAGTACCTTTTTGTCAATGACATGCTCTATGCAAAGAGTCTTCTCGCGGCTGAATTAAGTTTGTGATATCAACAAAAAACATGCAGTAAACTGTTTGTCAGCTTTGTTTCATTTCGTACCTAGTGTCTAGCATAAAGATAATGCATATATGACCTTATTTTATACATAATATACTGTAGCACACACAAAATCAGGAAGCTTTCAACAGTCTTCTTTCTTTCGTCTTCAATAAATTGTAAAACCAGACCTTTTAAAATCCTGCCTATTGCACTTTGTGGTGACCTGACTTAAATGCAGAAGCCAATGGTTGACTTTATTTTTATCCTTGCAGGAAGAAGAGTTGTTTATAAAACTCAACAAGCATAAACCAATATGCTTCAGGATTATAAATAGCATTTGAAAAGGTTTTGAGATTACACACTATTGCCTGAGATACTACAGGGCAAAATTCTTCTTCTTTATTCAGGTAAATGAGGAGTTTTGATCAAGGAAGGACAGTCAGAGCTTCAGGATGTGGCCAATAATAACTCAATAAATCAGCAATGATACAATCTGATGGTGTTCAGCTTCCTTTCAACGCATAATCAGTAAGCACTTAATTGTTAGAAGTTGTATAATTACAGCACTGCCATGCAGGGCTGCGCATTCTGTAATGCTATAATTTCCTGTATTTGCAGTGGCGGGGGCTTTCATCAGAAGCAAGCTATCAAACTGCAGCTCATCAAACTAGCTATGATGTTAATGCATATTTCGTAGGTGTCTGACAAGTCATTTAAAGCTGTGTCTAGAGTCCTTAATGCACTAAGCAGGCAAAATAGAAAGTTTAGCTATTTATGCATACATTTATATAGATATTTAAAAAAATGATCCCAAAGTTGTGAGAACTAAATGCACATACAAGCATGAAAGGATCAGATGAATTAACGTTGCAAAATAACGGGGTGATGACAGGCAAAACAATCCTGTCAGCACAGCAGCTGCCTGTAACCAGCAGTAGGCAGCTTTACATACCGCCCTCAAACTCAGCTGGAGAATTTGCATCCTCATAGCCACATAAATGGGATTTTTGGTGCAATTTGGACAGGGCCAGGTTTTCATCTCCACTAAGACAATAGTCTATGTGCTGGCACCGTGGTGGGATGACAGTGTGGTCACTGTCAGATGAGCAACAGGGCTCAACTGAAAGAAGACAACATGTATGGCAGGACCCTCTGCTGGGTCTCCTGCTCTTGCAGAAGATGTGGCTTCCCTCCAGGTTTGTAAAGAATAGACTGCTGAAGAAGTTTGGGACGGGGAGATCTGTCTCTGTACACCACATACCAATGGGTTGGCTGTGGTTGTATAAGGTTTTTTTCTGCAGCAGATGGTGTGCTATTTCAGAATATGTATTCTTATTTCTGGTCCATTTTCCTCTGTGGCTCTTGGTGATATTTTTACATATTCATCAGAGCAGTCAGAGCTCGCTGTTTCTGACACTTGTCTACGTTGTGAGCATGTGTCACTGTTGTGTTGTATTGCATACGCGCTGATGATGAGCAGGAGAGACGGGAGAGGTGTTCCTACCGCAACGTCTTTTCAGTCGCATGAGGTCATGTCCAAGAAAGCGTGCTGCCAGGAGGGAGCAGGCTGTGTGGCTCTGCCAGCCTCTTCAGAAATGTTCCAGCTCAGACTTTAGCAGTGCGTGTTGTACTGGGAGTGCTAGGCACAGCAAGACACTGCACAGGCAGCAGAGTTATGAAGATGAATCCACCTTGCCAGCGTGCCATCATGGCCATGTTTGTTAGAGGGCATCTTTCACTCCTTTGAAGCAAGTGCAGTACCCGCAGTGTGTATTGTATGAAGATGACCAGGCACAGGAGAAGGTGAGACAAAACTGGAGCCCTGCTCCGGGTCACCATCTGCTGCTGCTGTGGAAAACCTGCTCGCTGGGTGCAGGAGCAGCAGGAAGAGCTATCCCACCATCAGAAATCAAGCCCTGGTGAAAACAAGGTTTTCCCAGCCATCTCTGTTGGAAGCCAGTCCTGCAGGAATCAGAAGTGCGAAAACATCACCCATGTCCGAGGAGTGGGGTGAGAGCTTTCTCACCGACCTTGGGAGGGTTTGGGAACAGGATGGGCTGGAGGCAACTTCACCTCTTCCCCACCTGGTGCAGTCCAGGCAACCTCAGGTGTCCACAGAAAGTGGCATGCAGTGGTTCTGCAAGTGCTGCAAATAGCAGCTCGGTCCTTGAACTTGAACAGACTCTGGAAGCCTCCAGGAAGGACTTCAGATGTCTCTGAAGTCTAATGCATCCAGGAGAGCATCTCCACAGGTAAGGCAGATGGGGAGCGACCATCCTAGAGGAAGCATGCAAAGTGCTTAGGATGGCCCAGGATAATTTTGTAATCACACCGTTCAATCCAGTGGTTAATGGATTAGGAGCAGAGAGGTTCACAACCATGAGTGTACACGGGCAGTGTGAGTGGGAAGGGTCCCTAGCCCCGAGGAGGCACGTGCGGGCACTTACTTGTCCGTGTTTACCGCTGGTTTCAGAGTGCTACCCCTCAGCTCTGCCCTTCTAAAATTAGAAGAAACAGATTAGCTTTGTTTCTTTGTTCAGCCCTGGAAAGTGCTTGACCTCCTTCTGGCCGTGGGGCTCGATGTCAAAGGGAGGAAGAGCCAGGCCACCACAAATGGTCTTCCTCGTCCACTGAGCGGGCACCAGCTACTCTCCAACCAAGCTGGAAAAGGCGAAGGCTGTGATGAATGCACCTGCTTCAATGACCATGAAAGGTCTCTTCTTCTAACGCGATAACGTCTCTTCTTCCAACGTGATGGCAGCCGTGTCCCTCAGCACCCTACGCTAGCGCAGAGCAATGACAAGGGGGACAGTGGATAGGAGCGAGGTGCTGCTGTTCCAAGAAGAAGCCGACGTGCCATTGAAAAGGAGCATCTGCCATTTTGTGGACACTTAGGAAATTGCTGTGACATTTGGGTGACATTTTACTTTGTGCTCCGACCAATTGCCTCTTACCTGGTAGCGTCAGACAGCGAGTCTGCTGCCAAGTCATTAGGAGGGAGCCTGGAGAAGAGGTGATTCCTGCCGGGGAGGGAGCGCGTGGGGTGGTACGTGCCCCGTTCCTGAGGGGACCGCGCCAGGCACTGCGGGGCTTGACGGGGAGGTGGGGTGCAGGTTCGTCCTTCGCTTGCACTGTCTCTGAAAGCGCGTCTCCGGATGCCCAAAAGCAAGGAGCGCACCGGGCACCAGCACCGGCCGAGGTGGTGACCCGGAGCCAGCTGCTGCGTTTGCCCGCGCGTAACTGGCGCATCCCCGAGGAGCAGCGTTTTCCCTGCCCGGAGGGCTGCGGCTGGGGCACGCGTGGCTCGCGGGAGGGCTGAACCTGATCTTGGCTGAGCAGATGGCCCAGAGAAGAGACATTAATTAAGAGCAGGGCTCTGCTGCGTGCGGGAGCCTGCTATTTGTGCTCATAAGGAGGATTTGCAGAACGGCAAAAGCTGGAGGGACCTTCCTTGCCTGCCAAATAGCAGCGAAAGCAGACTAGGAGGCGTGCAGCCTGGATCTCAGCTGTTTCCAAATACAAGTTATTCTCCGCAAGAAAAATGTCACTGTGGCTGAGCAGCTCCTTCCTCGAGCCCACTGCTTGCCATGTCCACACACAGTCCCTAAGGAGCGAGGGGCAGAGAGCGGAGATGCCCATGGAAGTGATGGAGGAGGCACCAGGAGTCACTGGCTGAGGTTTGGGGCTTCCCACACCGAGGAGCACCGCTGGGACCCAACCTCAGGCTGGGGGCTGGTGCGGTCACATCCTGCACCCCAGCCCATGAGGCCCCCAGGACCCATCAAACACACTGAGGGTGCTTCAACGGGTAGCAGAAAAATAGCACCAGCCAGGGTAAATGTAGAGGAGGCGGCCCCGCTTTTGCTGGGAAACAGCTGGGGGCTGAAGGCATCGCTGCCAAGCCTGTGCTGCTGTCCACCCCCCCGGCACTCTCTTTCTAAGCAATCACTAACCCATGCTGCAGACAATGTTACAGACCTTTGGACAACCTGGCAAACACAGTGGGGCCGTTTACATCCCGTTCCCTTTCCACCTCAGAATCTGAACCTGCCACTTGGAGAGGGGAGCAAGTCCCTGCATCCCAAGCTGGGGTTGTCCCTCATCCCCCGAAACCCACCTCCTGCCAGCATCACCCAGTCACCCTGCCAGACCTAGTGAAAGCCTTGTTGAACAGCTGAGGATTTTTTTTTTGGTCCAAAATCAGAACCAGTCTGAAATCTTTCATGAGCTAGAAAGGAGGTTTAATCACTTGCTTTATTGCACAGGAAAAATCCTGCATTTTGTTAATGTTATGAATTAGCAGAAATTAAAAAATATGGTTGTCTACACATTGCTTGAAAATTGTTTACAGCAAATAATGAACAAAGCAAAGCGCATTGCCAGAGGCCTGGTTGTTGAGACACTGTATCGCATTATTAATTAAAATACAAGTCAGCTTTTTCCAGTACTTGTAGCCTGTGGGTATCCAATGTACTCCACTTGATTGAATCAGGTAGTGGCAGCACAGGCATTTTTTATTTTGTGCTGGAAGGGATAACAAAAATGTAAAGCTGTTTTCTGCTACTTCATTTGAAAAAATATTATTTTGGAATGAAGGCATAGCAGCTGCAGCAGCCAAGCAGGAATAATTTGAGGTACACACTTCTACCTCTGCACTGGGATTTAAGGACAGGGTCTGCATCCTCAGCATCTTTCTGTCATGGCAGCCTGAGCAGGCAGGTCCCCGGCCAAGGTAGCCATTTCCATGGCCATGGGAGACAGCAGTTTAGGCAAGTGAATTAATCTGAGCAGGAGAGCCATTTATCCTTATAAGGGGTTTTTCCCTCTTCTTTCCCTGTGGGGAGGAGTCGGTGAATGGCCAGAAACAAGCACAGGTCTGTCTTTGGTTAGTCACAGGAGCCCACAAAAAGTTGACAGGGTATCAAGGAGCCTCCAAATGTAACCTGTACTTTGTATGTGCACTCTGGTCGGGACTGCAGCTGGTAAGTAAGTGCAATTAAAGGAAACCTGAAAACCTCACCCATCCCTCACTGAGGTCAGCTACTTCGAGCTGTTCAGTTCTTTCTGCGGAAAGCACGGGGACAAGAGACCTGTCAGCCAGCGCTGGCAAGGAGACACTACCCAAAACAGTGCAGGGCCAAGATACCATATACCTGAAATCCAAGTATATTCGAGACAAAAGCAAACTTGTAAATAAAGACATGGTCAAAACATAATGTGATTTTGTGATGATGACAAAATCCTTGCATGAGGCATCCAGGTCATTTGCAAACCCTGCTGCTACCCCAGCGAACGCAAGCAGGGTGCGTGAAGCTGCTGTTTGCCACTGCGTGCCTAGAGCCAGTCTCTCAACGGCCCTATGAAGCACCTATGTGATTTGGGAGCCAACCTGTAACTTTAAAAATTACTTTCCACCATTGATATTGTTTGAATTGCTCCAGGTCTCGGTACGCAGCTGAACCGCAGGGACTGCAGAGAAGTTGTGCAGTCCCAGCTCCCAGCGCAGTGGGACCGAGAAGCCTGTCTGAAGGAAACAGTCCCCTCTTAGGTTGAAGGGTTTCATTTTTGACCTGTTCCCAAAGGCCACATGTCCTTTTGCTCTTGTCCTTTCCAACAAAGGAGCTAATTGTTTTCATCTGTTTCCAAGATAATAAAGGAAACAAACACTCTTCCCACCTGAAACAAACAAGCCCAAACCAGAGCACCGTGCCTCTGAAGAAACAGCGACGGCAGAATCATCAGAACATTTGAAAGCTGGCAGAGGGAGGACAGATACCTTTCCCCGGCCACGAGCAGATTTGGTTTAACCACCGCCTCGCAGCGGGGAGCACGGGTGCTGAGCCGGGGGGGTGGGCACCCTCCCTATGGCCGCCTGCCAGCGCTGAGCATCACTGGGCTTGGACGGCACCCACGGATCCGCAGCAGGGAAACAGCCCAGGGCTTTCCCCCCCAGGGAGAAGTTCAATTTCTATTTTTTCTATTTTGTTCCATTACAAGGAGGAAACAGAATCATTCTATTTGGAAATACCTCTGCAGCTGGTGTCCCCGTCCAAGGGGTGGCAGGGGCGGCTCAGCCCAGGGGATGGCGAAGGCCACGAGGCACCCTGACTGCATGAAGGGCAGCGGTGTGCCAGTGCCTTCCCGAAGCCTCTGGCTTTGAGCTGTTTTCCTGCAATAAAAATGCAAAATTACCATAGTGAACAGACACCTCTGGGCCCCCAAACACGCCTCTTTGTCAAAACTCCAGTTGCCTTTTCAAAACCTTTTTGTCAGACTGGTATCTGTACTAAGGACATCTCCAAGGGTCTCCTAGTAGACACAGGGTTTTTTCTGCTAGACTTCCCTTTGGTATTGCTGAAGTACTAGCAATATTTTAATATTGCTTATTTAATCGCTTAATATTTATCATTAAAGTATACAAAACCCATATAGAGGATGGGCGATGTATCAACTCAGCATCTCTGGAGCAACCTCAAGTTATGGAATTTCCTGACTTTTAAATGCTCAATCTTGCAACATTAACATTGCATTAACACTGGGGGGTTTTGCATTTAATTTTATAAAGGCCAGGGGGGAAATAAGCTATTTCCCTGCTGCCCATATTTGAAATCCATGCTTAAGTGCACATTGGGTCAACCCCTAACCAGATGTAAGTACACAGCCAAGTTATTGGATTTCTTGATGATGAATAGAGATCAGGAAATGCACCTGTCTGGCTGCAGAGAGATTTGCATAAAAATGAAGATTATGTACACCTGCATATGTAAAATATTGATGAACAGAATCAAGTGTATGTAAGTAAAACCCACAACACTAGGTTTCAGATAAAGCACTGCAGAGCTGTTTCAAACACAAGCCTCCCCTCCATGGGAGAAGAGTAAGAGGAGAAGCTGGCAGCCAGGCCCTCATTAGCTGATTCGATTTCCTGGCACGGGAATCTGCTGGAACATTGCAACAGCTCTCGTCTGTCAGTCGGTTCAAGATTAGGCTAGTAAGTGCACTAATTGCTGCTTATCTTCTGCTCCATATCCAAAAGGCTTTGGTTACGGGAGAGCTTAGGAGAGGGATGCCCAGAGCCGGTAACTGCAGCAGGGCAGCGCGGGAAGTCCCGGAGCAATGCTGCATCCCAGGGATGCACACGTGGCCTCCATTCGGCTCCTCAGCACCTGGGTCTGAGCCCTGTGCACTTAGGTGCTGGGTGGCCACTGCAGGTCATAAAGCAACAGCCCAAGTGCAGGGAGCCCTTCCAAACCTGGGCGGCAGCAATTAATAAGCTCTCTCACACGTACACATGCACATTTCGTTTGTGTGCCTGTGTAAGAAGTACAAAGATAGGGAGAGAGGGCAGAGCAGGGCAAAGCGCAACGCTGTTAAAATCAGACTGCACACACACCATGCCATGCCCTGCCCGTACTCACCGGTGCCTCCGGCTGCTGGTCCTGGTGCGTGGCTGGGCACCAACCCTGCGGCTGGGCTCGGGGAGGAGAAGCAGGCTCTGAATCCCACAGACCCTGGGAGCTGGACAAGGAGCAGTGTGGGAGAGCACAGAGACCTGCCCAGCAGCCAGGAAAGCCTGCCCTCACTGCCATCCTTATCTGGGAGGCTCTAATTGCAGGTGCTAATCAGCTGGTGCCCATCAGAGACCCTCCTGTCACCTGGTGCCCTGCGCTGAGCACACACCGCAGCAGCAGGCACTTTGCTTTCCGTGGCAGTAACCCATGTCCCTGCAGAGTCCAGTTTCCAGCAGCGAGGAATCTCCCAGCCGCTGGCCGGGCATTGGGACGGCTCCATCCGCACCCACGCAGCAGCGCCGGGTACCCGGACACGTGCCCCTCTGTCCCAGGGACTTGCAGCTGGCCGGGCACGGAGGGACCACCACCTCCCCGCCACGGCTCCTCTCTGTGAGGATCTGCGGCAGAGCTTTTGCCTCGCAGCAGGCTGTAGCATCTGCTGCAGGGACGGGATTGCCTTGGAGAAACACCCGGCCCTTCCTGATGGAGGCTTGTTCATATCGCCAGGGATGTTGTTCCAGTCGTTAATTATCTCCACGTAAGAAACTTGTGCATTTGCAATCTGACTGGCCTGGCTTTAGCTGCCGGTCCAGGTGTCTTAGTCTGATGAGGGAAAGAGAATTTTTACTTCTAGAGAAGCTAAAGCCACCTCTGAATTTTCTGATACTTGCCAAAGTATTCCGAGTTTCATAAACCCTCCAGCCCTCTGAGGGGAGGTTTCCAGCCCAGCCCTGCGTCACCTTTGCTCTTTCCCCAGCATCTCTGCCGAGCACCGGCAGAGCCGGGCGCAGCTTTCCAGGATGCTCCCGTGCCCGGCGGGTGCTGTGAACCCCGTGTGCCAGGAGCCCGCGGGGCTGGTGCTGCGACAGGCTCCGGCTGCCGAACCCCTGGCTGTCCTGCTGCCATCGCCAGCGGTGACCAGACGTGTGAAGCTGATCCTTGGTGGGATCTCCTTTCCTCGCTAATATTGCTTGGTGTGAAATTTTGTTCTCCCCAAAAGGGGAATGTTTCCAAGTTGATTTCTCACCGATTTTATATTCCCTTTAATTTAGAAAAACACATATAAATAGCAGAAGGTATATTTCGTGTGCACACAACCACTTTCCCAATGGCTTCATTATTGTGGGTGAAATTAAAAGAACATATTGATGATAATTTTAGCCTGCCTTATTGTTAGCGAACAAGGCGAGCGCTGCTAGATCTGCTGATCCTCAGTCCTGTGCGGACACAGGGACAAGGGACAGCGGCTGGGGCCGGGCTCCCCCAGCTTTGCTGCGGATGGAGGGTGGGAGATGCGTCCCTGGAGCCAGTCGCTCCCTCCGCACTCGTCGTGACTGGGAAGGACGGCGAGGGGACCTGGGGCTGGGGCTGGGGGGCTGGGGGGTGCACACATCGCAGTCGTTAACTGCCCCACGGGGCCCTCGGAGGCTCTGCCTTAATGGCACGGTTGAGCCCATGAAAGAATTACAATTAATTAAGCATTATTTTTAAATTAAAAGAAATCTCTCCCATGTCAGGTCAGTCTCATGCCATGGCAACCAAGCCTTTCTCATCGCTCAACCCTGCAATATTGCTTCGCGGGAATGGAGATTGCAGTACTGACAGTGGGCGGCACGGAGATGCCGGGGTGCCGGTGGCGCGGTCCCGTGGGCCACCTGGCGTCACGCTGGCTTCAGCCTTCCCCTCTGCTGCGAGGGTGTGCAGCGGACCTCTCCCTGGGGGTGCACCAGCCCACGCTGCCTGGGCTGCGGGGGCTCCCCTTGGCTCCCTGTGCTCCCCGGTCCTCCGTGCTGGGAGGCATCCGTGTCTCCACTCGGGTCCAGACCCTTTGGCTGCCATAGGGAGGGTGAGAATTGTACGGATTCATGGCAGGCAGCCTGTACAGGAAAGAAAGTACATATTGTAAAGGGACCTTACAAAATAGTAGGCTAGAAAATACCAGTGATAACTGTTTTAATTCATCTCCTCTGACATGAATAGGAACTTTCTCTTACAACTGAATATAAATAGAAGTTGGACATAGCATTACTATATGAATAAATGAATTAATCAATCAATGACAAAAACATACTATGTAATCAAAAGATTTTTCATGTTAAGATTAATTTAGTGTAATACACGCCTAAATATTACATAAGCCCCCTTGACATTGAATTATAAGACTCAGGGACGGGAAGAGGGCGGGCTGCGGGCTGGGGAAGCTGGTCGCCACCTCGGCAGCCGATGGCACGGGAGATGCTGGCACCCCCCGCTCTGCAGGCAGCGGTCCTCCCCGAGGGGCCGCAGGGCCAGGCCCGGCAGAGCCGGCTCCTCCATCCCTCAGGGTGAG
Source organism: Haliaeetus albicilla (assembly GCF_947461875.1). Taxonomy (NCBI): domain Eukaryota; kingdom Metazoa; phylum Chordata; class Aves; order Accipitriformes; family Accipitridae; genus Haliaeetus; species Haliaeetus albicilla. The sequence continues at coordinate 1,085,721 of NC_091486.1, forward strand.
CTGCGGGCAGCACCGGGCGTTGCAGGCTGCACCCCGGGGGACGATTTCCCATGGACGGGTCCTTTTCTTCTGTTCCTTAAGGGCATGTACTTTCTGTATGTGTTCCGGGTGGACTGAAGGAAAAGCTATATGTTCATTTATACTGCAAACAAGGGCCACAGATTTTGGACTTTGCCCTTGCAAGCCCGCGAGAAGCTGAATATTCCTGCAGCATCGGGCGCTCCCCCTCCCCGGGAAGTGATGGCAGCTGAGGGCTCTCGCTCCTTCCAGAGCTGGTGCGTAAGGCTTCGCCTGCACAAGTTAATTAATCTAATGAGGCAACTTCTCTTGATATGTTATGTGTTCTGTATGCTTTTCCCCAGCAAATGATCACACATCCTAAAAATATAATCTTCATTCTTCACTTAAAGTTATGCTTGGAAGTTGAGGTTAGACAAATTCAGCCTTGAAAGAAAATGCGATTTCCTAGCAGCGAGCATAATTAAACATATGGAGCAGTTACCAGGGGAGGTAGCACACCCCCGTGGCTTAGTCATTAAAACCAGATTAGATCTGCTTCAACTCAGCTTGGTGGTGGACTTTGGTAATGGCCAATGTTTGGCCTTGTGCCCCGCTGTCCCCTGTTCGGGTGGTGCTCGTGGACCCGTGGGAGCAGAGGCTTGTCCTCCGTGATGCTCCACGTGGATACAGTCCTGCGGGGCAGCCCGGGGCAGCTCAGCCCTCCCATGCCTACAGCCGCCTATAGAAGATACAGCCGGTAAAGCGCTTTGCTCTTTAGGCCATTGGGATTACACCATCACCCGCCGGAGAAGTACAGAAATAAATGGCCTGTAAGACCGGGAAAGCCACTCATCCTTACAAAACATGCCCATGGCCGTGCACGGCTGCGCAGCGATGCCCGGGCTGGGGTGATTGTGTTTCTCCCTGTGCCGCAGCCATCGAGCACGGCCGGCTCCAGCGGGGTCTCGGGCTGGTCCTGCCCAAGGCTGGATCACGTCTGCCGGAGCCCACCCACGTACGGCTTGCAGGTCGCTCTTCATGGCGAGCCGCCCGTTCTCCATGCTGATCTCCAACGTGTGTGTCTTGGAACATCTGGGTGATTCAAGAAAGGTTAAGGGGCTGGGGAGCAGTAAAAGACACTGCGGTGTTTATTTGTTCGGTGCTGGTAAGATGATACCATCAGGGGAAGAACCTTTTGATTTTGCATTTATGTTGTATATTGATTTCCTTTAAAACAGTGACATGGGCTATTGCTAATACTTGTCTAGTTAATACTTAATGGCAACTCTGCTCTTACAGCCAATGAAGCAATTTTATAATGTGTACAAGAAAACACACTTCTGCACACCTGATGCTTTGTTTCCTTTTTCTTTATTTCTAATCCCAATCTGCATAGATTTCAACTGAAAAAAGGGAGTGGTGAAGCTCAAATGCGCTATCCCAAGAGCTCTCGCGAGGTAGACTGAGGTTAGATTTATTCTGCTGTGAGGCTAGACTTACTCTGCTGGTGTTGCAGGAGACAGAGGGCTGTCTCATTTTGCAGCATCTTAGAGGGACCGCCATGACTAAACTTTTTTTGCAACACATTTCTCCACAGAATTATCTGCAGCAAAACGCTCCCCCTAAAACTGAAAGGGAAGCCAAGGTTTTCACGCGGCCAGAAGCCACTGAGCGGAAGCATCACGCAAATGAAAGCGTCCTTCACAAAGAGGAGCGCCCGTTGCAGAGATGCTCAGGTGTACAGGGCGCTCTCCTTTTGGAAAGAGGGAAGGCGCAGCCCCAGGTGATGCCCAGGAGTGGCTGCAGCAGGGCTCGTAGCCCCCTGCCCGACTGCTGCCTGTGGGAGAGGGCTGCAGCGTCCGTGGGGTCAGGGTGGGAGAAGGGCGTAAGGAAGATGGTGGCCAGAGACCAAGGCAGGGGACGGGAAAGGCACGGCTGCACGTCCCGCAGAGCACTCGCCTGGGCTGAGCCGTGAAGTAACTCTCCGTGCAGCATTCCCTTCGGGCCGGATCGATGGTTCCAGATGAAACGGGAACTTTGTTTTCATTTTTCTTGCTGGTGAATCTGCCAGCACCCATTTTGACGAACATGAAACTCTCTTTTCCACTTGCAATGTGCTTCTGCTAAATTTTTCAAACTTTTTACGATGCGAGGCATTTTGGACAGAGACAGGCGGAGACAATGGATGCGGGGAGGGAATTGAAATGAGAAGATTTGACCATGGGAGAGCAGGAGTACACGCTTAATGCCACGGAAGGATGAAATCAGAGCAGCCAGGAGGGGGAGGAAGTGTTCTTTACTTGGGGACGGAGACGGAGGAGGACTTTCAAGCTGAGCCCTGCCTAGCTGCACATGAGCCAGCCGTGGGTGCAGCATGAGCTCCTGGGGGGTCCGGGGCCCAGGACCCGGGTGGGGGAGCATGGGCTGCTCCCTGCGAAGGGCCGGGACTCGGCCCAGCGAGCCCACGAAGCAGCTCGGCATCTCCACGGGGCTGTCACCACCTCTGACCGCTCACACGGGAATGAACCTCCCTCTGGTCCCACATTTACCTTCCGAAGTCCTGTCTCAGCCGCCGCAGGTTTGTCACCGCTGCAGCCCTCCTTTCTGAGCACAGGGGACTGCCGGAGGTTTCGGGGCCGTGTCGAGAGACAGTTCCCACTGCGACAATCCAAATCCTGCTGTACGGTCCCGGGGCTTCCAGGAGACTCCGAGAGACCCAGGCAGTTTTGTGCGAGGGCAAAGCCACCCCCTCCTCCCACACCCGTTTCAGATGGGGACAGTCAAATCCGGAGACGGTGCAGCCTGTAAACACGCAACCGCGGTGTGAAGGGACAGAGCAGGGGACGGGGGGGTCCGGGCACCCCCGGCACCAGCTGCACCTCTGTGCTGGTCTGTGTAGCACGCTGGGGTCTTCTGGCCATGGGCAATGCCCAAATTGTGCAGCGAGCCGTGCAAACGGTCACAGGCAGCAGCAGCGCTGAGCAGGATGGCCAGCTAAAGCTGTATGTCATGCACAAATATGTATGGACAAGTCCGAGGATGAAGGTGCTGGTGTCCAAAGGGGTCTGGTCAGTGCCACCAGCAGTGGGGCAATGGGGCAAAGGGGCTGCTGAAGCCAAGGCAGGCTTTGACCTGGTAACTTTAGAAAGAGTTTTGGGGCAAACCACCTCGCACTGAAATATCTGCGAAGTGGTGCCTCCTCCTCAGGCCGGGAGAGGAAGGGTTTGGTTCAGAGGGAGAGCTCGGGGCAGTTGCCTGTCCCTGTCCTTGCAAAGACAGGGACCTGCCGAGCGGGCACAGGTCGGCTCTGGGGAAGCACAGAAACCCTCATCTCCCACTAACCCCAGTGATTCCACCACGGTGTTCCCAGGCAATGTCTCCTCTGTCACCAACAAATGATGGTGCTGCCTTACTCCCAGTGCATTCATCACTGCAAGTACCACCAGCTGCCCGTCATGCAGACGTGCCGTCGGGGTGAGTGTGCGACAGACACACGCAGGCAGGAGCTGCTCTTCCAGCTGCACTGCAAAAGTGAGTCTTGGTCTTTGCGCTTCCAAACACTGGGCTGCAGGTGCAAAGCAGGTAGCAAGAAATGCATAGCTTGGCTTTGCCCCTGCAGAAGAAACAAGCCTTATTCTTCTGCAAATTTACCCTATAATGAGAAACATATGTTATAGAACATGATTTTCTACAAACCAAGCATTTGCTGCATAGTTTATGGTTAAGTCTGAATGTAGTCACAGCTGTCATGGGAATTATGGGTTCCTTGATTTTCATAATTAAAAAGAGAGAGAGGAAAAGAGGGGGGAAAGGAAGCAGGAGCCCAGAGCCTGGTGCTGTGGGCACTGCCTGCGACACGCAGCGGGCGGCTTCGCTGCAGGAGGGAGAAATTCTCCTGTTGGGAATTCACTGAAATATTTCCTATACCGGTAGGTTATGCAGGGAACACCGTCTGCCTGATTTGGTGGTTAATTAAATAAAAGATATTCCAAATAAAAAAATAGATTCTGGTTTTGGGCTCTTGGGAAATCATTACTGACTAGTGACCTCTCTTAACCTGGATAAGGTTCATGCAGGAGATGTCAAAGCGTGAAGCACAGCAAATATCCGTGAGCATGTACAATTACAGGTTTATTAAAGGAAAACAAGGGCCATACGATAAATGGAAAAACCTGTTTTATGGACATAGCGAGCGGGCATTTTCAAGAAGAGCCAAACCGGTTTCAGTAGGGGCTGTGCCCCCGGAGCTCCGGCCAAGCTGTCCCACGGGGGACGAAGGTGCGGAACAGCCCCGCTGCCCTGCGTTCCTGCCAGCACGGGAGACGCTTCACCTGGGCACAGCGGAGGACGAAACCGCGGGTGAGGAACACGTTCGAAGCCTGCCTGGGGAAGCGTCTGGGGAGAGAAAGGGCTGCCCGGGTGGAACCGGCTTATGTGGACTGGCTCAGAGCCGGCAGAGACTGGGGGGCTTCTCCATCGAGGTTGTCATCCCAGTGCAGCTACCAGGGCTAGAGGACTGCGGGGGGGTCCCAAGGAGCTGGGCATGATCCTCCCCCCCCGTATCCCCTCCGGTCCGCGCTGACGAGGCCCTCGCTGCCTCTCACGACGGCAGGGAACAGCAAACGCAGGGCACGGGCATCGGGAGCCGGCACCGCGTCGCTCTGCGCGAAGGCGCTTCTTTCCCTGCCAGCCGCCACAGCATTCCCCACAATTACAGCTCCGTGTAATTAATAATGTTTTCATGAAGGGCATTTTCCTTGCATTGGGAAACAACTGCAATCACATTGACTGTATATCAACCAAAATACAAGTCACTTGGGGAATAAAGCAAAGATGTAATTGAGGATCCGCTATTTATCACTCTTTCCAGAATTATCGAACGCACGGCACTCTAATACTTTTGACACACACGCTGTTCTCAAGCACTTGTTTCATTGTCATCAGATAATTTTTTTTAAAGGAAATAAAACATCTAACTACTTTCAAAAGTCTCTTTGACTTTCAATCATGAGCGTGTTGCTTATTAGTGAGATGAATTTATAGGTAAGGCGCTAATCTTTTATAATCATCCTTTTATAGGCAGATGCCATCAGGTTTGCATAAGTAGTGACATTAACCGTTATAGCTTTAAGTAGAAATCAGAGTGCAGAAATGTAAATAACTACTGGATTTTAATATGTAATTAGTGATGCGAAACCTTAGTTACAATATTTAATTACAAAAAATGGGTATGTTTCACCACACTCATTCCAAGCCGGAGCACTCTGGTACATCTGACGCCTGCAGAGCCGCTGGCATTGAGCGCTTACCCGGCATTTTGCGACCTCCTCGCGTGGCTCGGGAGCTCCGGCGTGGCTGGGTCTACACAGATTTGTGCAATTGGATAAGAACCCGAGAATCAAATCCTAAATCCTATCCATTTGTGGGGATTAGCCCGTTCAGCTAATTCACTGAGGTAGGGTTTTTAGTTATTCAACTAGTCTTTCAGACCGCATCCTGAGGGAAATCAGGCAGCATCTCTCCAGCTTGTGCACACCAGCAGCCAGCCCAGGCAGCCGGCTCCACTGGCAGGTAAGCGATGCCGGTACTGCTCCGGGGCTGAGCTGCTCAGGCAAACGGCAGCCGTGCCCATCACGAGTGAAGAGAGTGGAAAGCTTTCACACTTTGATGCCTATAGCCCAATTACAGGGAGATTAGCAAGTTTATTTTTTTCCACCTTTAAGCAGCAGCCCACCTCCCCTCCCCTCATCCAGCCAAATGCCGTAATATTTTATGAAATCTCTAGTGTCACTTCAGCGAGGCTGCTGGTAGACGTAGGGAGGAGGGGATGAAATAAAAGAATTAGACAAATAAAGGACAAAGGGCAAAATGCTGCTTGATTTGTGTAGAGCATCCTCAGGAGAAACTCCCCTCCACTCCAGCGGCAGTGAGGTCAGCGCTGCAGGATCGCTCCTCAGATTTGCAAAAGGAGTTTCCCTTCAATCCTCGTCTCATTGCAGCCTTCAGGGAGCTTCGGTAATTAGGGCTGTCTCTGCGTTTCCATCCTAACTCCCGCCACGGGAACTCTCTGTCCGGGCCGGAGGCAGGACTCGGGTGTTGGACACAATAGGGAATTTTCCCCTGAGCCGGGATTGTCCTGCCTATGCCCCAGCTGGCACACACCGTGCGAGCTGATAGCTGATAGCTTCTCAAGCCTCCAGGAGCCGAGCGCGATCCCAGAGGGGGTTCTTACTGGGAGCACGGGCTGGCTGGCAAGCGGGGGGTCAGAGTGGGGGCTGACCCGGCTGCTCTGCCACGGGGACACGGCTCAGGTGCCTTCGCCGTCCCTCGCTGCCCGGATAGGGACTGCGCGCTGGCGAGTGGGCACCAGCCCGGGCAAGGAGCGGGGGCGCCGCGGGGGACTGCAGCCCCACGGGCTGCGCTGCCTCCCCCAAAACGCTGGCGGGCACCCGACCCCACAGGTGCAGCTCCACGGTGGGTGGCTGTGCCCCTCCAAACGGGGCTGGGATCCGAACACGGGTCTGGCCGAGAAGCCCAGGGTCTGGTTTGAAACGTGTTTCTGCGCTCTTCCCCACAGGCAGCAGCACCAGTGCCCCCAGTAACTCGTCAGAAGGAGGGAATGGGAGTGCACCGCCATTGTCTCTGACTTCATTTACTGCCGAGGACTTCTATTTTTTGGCTGGATGAATGAAAAGGGTATTATGAGCAAGTTATAGAAAGTGGGGAATGAGAAGTGTAGCAAGCATAAAATAATTCAGAACAACGGGCGTCTTTCATATGGCCAGTGCGGCCAACAGCAGAGCCACAGCGCGGAGCCATAAATAACAGTGGAAGGGAAGAGAAATTCAGCAGTGACAGTGAGAGGAAAAATACGTGATGTCGGACGCAGCTTGGCAATAGGAGCACCGGCACTGTGTCCCACTAACGGTAATTAGGATTTAGTTGCATTTGCAACACACCGATCCCCATTCCTGAAACTCAGAAGTAGTTGCTGGGAGTTGAACAGTTCTTTGACACTCATTAATGCTGATAATACCCCATCAAAGGCCAGATATTAGCTGTGCAAATACAGGCAAAACTCTTTTGCATGAGAAACATCTTTTAAAAGTTGCAAACCTCCCCAGAACCAGCGGTTGGGAGGCATTCATTGTGTCATACGCATTAATTCAGTTGGCACATTACAATGTTAAACTAAATGACATTATTACAAAGCTGTGCTAAGAAGTGTTGACAGGTCCATATGGTAATTTTACAATGTATAATGAACACACAGACTCCTTTCTTGCAGAAATTTATAGTTCAAATCTATACCCAGGATATCCAGTTTTATTTCCAGAAACTTAAATTGACTTATTACGATGTAGTGAATGTATAAATTAGTTCCAGTAGTTAAACTGAAGCATTTCCCTACAGACTCAATTAGATTCATTAATCTACTGTGTAGACCTGTAAACGGTCCATTGTTCTTTTCCCCCCCAAAATGTCAAAAACTATTTCTCTAACTATAAAATATTTCCTACAAAAACTGTTTTAAATGGTAAGAATTATTTAATATTAGGGACCCAGATCCACAAATTATTTCAGCGCCCTTGTTCTTCTTCAAAAGAAAAATAGGGTTCAGCCCTTGCCAGATAATTTAGTGGGATGGAGGCTGAATTCACTCTTCTATTAAGCTTAAGACCTACCGACATAAAACAGATCGCTTTCTACCCTCATCCAGCAGAATAAATCGGCTGGAAAGGGGATCCTTATGTGTTTTTGTAACCTACAACACACGTTGCTCTAAACGTTTGTATACAACCAGATGCTGCCAAGGGTGGGCCGCAGACGCCGGTCCAGCGCAGCATCGGAGGGACCCGCGCCGGGGGTCGCGGGAGAGCAGCCGGCGACGCAGAAACCTCCCACGTCCCGCAGGCACCCAGCCGGGGAAGGGGTCTGCAAAAACCTGGCTCTGCGTGGGGACTGTAACCTCTGTTTACAGGTCAAAGAGATGGTCTTAAGAATATCGCTTCCTCAGAACAAAATCCACTTTATTCACATCCATCGGCGCAGCTCCACCCTGATTCACAGCATCTTCCCTTTTAGTTCTGCTGCATAACGGGATTGATTATACGCTGCTTTGTGGGAGGGACACAGAAACAAGATCCAGGCGACCCAACAACGCAGCCTTTTATTGATGAGGCCTCATCCAGCCAGTTAAACTCCACAGTGACAATTACAGGGCACCGTTCCCAAAAAAGAGGGGTCAGAACAAACCTATGGTCCTAACTAAGAGAGTGGGTAAGCTCTAAGGGCTGGAGGTGGGGAACTGCTGGGAGCACGGGAACCTCTGCGTCCCGGCTTCGCTCGCTCGTGTGAAGGAGGATCTGCCACTGCAGGATGAAGTTAAAACTAGTTTCAGGCTGATCTGCTGAAAAAGTGGCTGCATCAGGACCCTGATTTTGGAAGGAAGAAAGGAAAAGGGAAGGAAACCAGTAACTTTTTTGCATCCTCAGATTTTTTGGTTTAGCAATGCCACTCCGTGTTCTCATTGTCAGAAACACGATGCAGGTGTCTCGTTCCACACGGCAGAGTTTTCCGCAGTGAGAACCCATTCCCGCTGAAGGAAAGCGCTGCAGGGAAGCGGGGGGCTGGAGGTCCGCCGGCAGCAGGCACGGCACAGGGTGCTGCTGGTGAACAGGGGCGGCGCGCGTACATGCTCATTATTTGCCAAAGCCACTGAAACACAAAAGACTAGACTATTATTTTTTATATTTTGCTGAGAATATTCAAAGATAAAAAGGTTGTTTCAAAATATCACTTCCAGCAGAAAATTCAACCCTCTCATCCAGGAGGATGAAAATTCACTGTTTTGGAAAATGCCATATTTTGAAAGTAACCTTCACAAGTCTCCACACGAGAAAATTGGACAATTCAACTTTAGGAAAAACGAAATTTTGACATCGCAAAAATTTTATGCAGCATTTGCAACAAACTGCAGTCCCTGCTGTAAGAGGTCCGAGCAGAGCTGTGCCTGCCCAGTGACCTTCCCGGTGGTGATCACGGATGTGCCTCTGCCACAGAGAGGAGGGATGGCGTTGGCATGGACTGTGATCTGCCTTGGCTTCTTTGGCTCCAAACCAGAGGGAACAACACGCCGAAATAGGAGGGAGGGGAACGTGCACCCTGGGGTGCTGGGACACAGCCAGGCAATGCCGCACCTTCTGCCAGGACTTCCATCAAATGTGAGAACAAAAATAAAAATACAAAGTATTTTCACAACTACTGGTCACTCACACAGCTAGAAATACTTCTTCTTGTGGAGCAGGAGTGTGACCTGGTTCTGGGAAAACTGAGGCGTTAGACACTGGTTTCCCAGAGGACCCCATGAAGAGTAGTTTTGGGATATTCGGAACAATGTCCTCAGTTGTCTTGAGGCCTTTGGTCCTACACTGCTCTCTGCATTCAGCTTTAGTGTGGAAAAAAATGAAAATGTTCCAGGAACTTCTCTGGGAAAAACCGAAAATCTAAATCAAATCCCCAAGCTAGAAACAAGTGCGAGGTATCTAACACAGACGGCGCTGAGCTTTCCTATTAAATTGATGAATATTCGGAAAAGAGACATGAAGAAGAAGTTCCTGGCCCCCGGTGCCGATCCTGCTTTGGATCTCAGGATGCTTCTCACCTTCGGGTGTGCGAGCAGGAGCTGCGCCGCGCCCGCTTCCCCTGGCTGGGAGCAGGGACACTCGCCCCGGATCCTCACTGTCCCTCTGGCACAGGGTCGCAGAAATTGCCGTGACATTCCCTACATGTCGACTTCAGCAGAGAAATGAGTCATCCCTCACGGACTGCAATCACAAAAGCAAAATCTGGCTGTGATGGAGGAGAGTAAATTGCATTTCCTTCCCTCTCATGAATTAGCAATGAAATTGACTGGTCCTGATTCTCAAATCTTTACAGCTGGCAATGTACAAAGCAGAAGGACCGCCGCATGATTCTTCAGGTATGAGGTCAAGTTTGCAGCATTTGTAGTCATAAAACTTTGGCTCTGACTTTTAGTCTGAGCAAATTTTATATGGAAGTCACTGAGAGAGAATAAATATGAAGCGCTAAGATGTCATTTACCATCCCTGCAAGCATGACCCTGATCCCACACCCCTGCAACGTGCACAAGTGTGCTCCAATCTCAGTGCAGATGTTGCTTGCAAATAGATTGCAAGTTTGAGGGCTGACTTGTGCTCTACTTTTAAAAAACGTGCAGCAGACACTGTGTTTTCACTGGCTTTTTAATATCTTAATAGTTCCCCTCCAGTCCTCTTGGCTACATTAGAAATAACTACCATCAGCAAAGAGAATAGCCTGCTGCAAACTGCGTGAGATCATTTAATAGCAAATATATTCCCAGTGCATCCTAAAACCAAGGTGCAGGAGGGAAGGGAGTCAGGTTGGTATTAGCATTTTTCTCCCGAGAGAGATTTCCACCGTATCTTGGTGGGACCTTGCTGCGTCCTCCAGCTCAGGAGATCCTCTCCCACTCCCTCTCTCCCGCGTTGGCGTTTTTCCCCTGAGCAATGGCATTTTAAAAACATCTTTGTTCTGCTCAGAGGGCGACTCTGCCCTGCCCATCGTTAACGTAAATGACCTTGGGAGGCTCATGGAAATCGTGTGCGGGGTGTAAATCCCAGCTGGGACTGGGACTGGGAGCCCAGCCACCAGGTAGCCGACAGTCGGCACGAGAAACTGTGTCGTTTAGCTACTCGATGCTACGATTGCCGCTGTCGCTTGCATTTTTGCTTTGTCATCAGCCAGAAAGTGACCTGCGGACTGCAGTGAGGATTTTGTTGTTGCCTGTTTGTAAAGAGCATGCCTGTTCTTCATTTCAGAGTGTTTCCCCTCCCCTTATTTGATTTTAAAAGTTTAGTGCGTAAACCAAGAAGCAGCCATACATTCACGAGGGAGTCACTAGTGGCTAAATTTGATCTTCCCTCTGCTTCGGCTGGCTCTGGAAAACAAGATGTTTACCACTTTTTGTGGCAAAATGGAGAACGGACTTAATTGCAGATGCAAGGTGCCAGAGGGCAGGCAGCAGCCCTGCATGAATGATGGGTGGGTTGGATTTGACACTGAGGAAACTTGGGAAAATCCTTGTGTGGAGCTGTTGGAAAAAGGCAGGATGTTCACTGGGGCTTGGCTGCGGCTGGGGTGCACTTGGCGAAGACGGGGGGCTGCGGGGCTGTGCCCGGGGGCTGCTGGCGGGGGACACCAACGCCCGGCGGGGGCAGCGAGGCACGAACATTGCCTGCAAATTAGACCCTGTGAGTCAGTATTTCCAGCATTGGTATTGTCAACAGTGCCGTGCTGCAGAGCAAGGCAGAAAATACCCGCTTTGTCCAGCACAGGAGTCGTCTGGGTCTTGCATGAGTATGGTGGCTCTTGGGGAGAGGAGCGGTCCGCGGGGACGTGCTGGGTGCCCCCCCCAGCTCCAGCCCCAGCCCCTGCCCTGCCTCCAGCAGCCTTGGCAGGGCTCCCGTGGGCACCGGCACAGGTCCTGCACAGCTTCAGCTCTTGCAAGCCGCAGGGGTCTTGCAGGACCCTGTTTCCAAATTGTCCCATTTCCTGGGATCAGACCAGATTGCTCATTAATCCGTGTTTCATTATCCCCGGGTTCAGGGGTCCCGGTCAGCCACAGCTGAGTTTCACCAGTATGTCCCAGTGGCAGCAGTGGGACGCGGGACCCTGCCCAGGCCATGATGCTCAGCGCTGCTCTGGCGATGCTTCGGTGCCAGCACCAAAGGAGCCGTCCGCGCTCAGCACCGCCGCGTGCACACCAAGGCTCCCGCCCGCCCTGCCTCTGCCGACACGGACCCGCCGCGAGCACACGGACCGGGGCAGGTTTTGGGGGTGTTTTGTGGCCAGGTGCTGCCCATCCCCAAGCCCTCGTCCAGCGCTCGGCGTGGCTGGTGACTGTGGGCGCGGTGGGGAATTGTGCCGGACAGGGCACACAGCACATCAGCGCTTGTTCCTCTTGAACTAAAATTATTCCTGCAATGGAAAGAACTCGAGTGCAGCCGCAGCAGCTCTGAGTCACTCCCCGGTATTTCTGCCGACTGGTGCCGAAAGAAAGTGAACATTCATGAAGCAGAGCCTCGCTGCTTGGGGAGTCCGCTTAAACGCCACAATAGGAAGATTGTGGAGGAAGAATTCGAAGCAAATAATCTGGAAAATATTTAAGATAAATGTGAACAGAGTGGTTGGGTTTTTTGCTTGTTTGTTTTTTTCCCCTGGGAGAACCCAGAGCGGAGCAAAAGCAGCTACTGAACTGCTGGAAGGGCCGGTGGCTGCCCGGGGAGCTGTGCGTCTCCGAGGTGGAAGAGTCCCGAGCTGGCTCTGCGTGGGCTGGGGGGTGAAGGGGCAAGGTACCAACCAGTTGGCTGCCAACGCTTGGGAAAAAAAGCTTATTTTATAAATATACAAATATGTGTGTGCATTTGAGAAGCTGTAACTGTTCTACAGACACACCCTCTGTAATGGTGGTATTTAGCTGCATTTAACCTCCTTGAGAGCACGTGGCGGGGCAGCGACCCCGTGGCCATCCCCACGTCCGTCTGCAGGGTGACCGGGATGGCTTTGCCGTCCTGCTGTGGCCCCGGGCACGAAGGCTGCCGGGGGGGGAGCTGGGACTGGAGCTCAGCAAGGAGTGCAAGGGAGGGTGCCGAAGGGGAGCAGCAGCACACGTGTTGCCACTTCTGAACAAAAAAACCTCGTCCCAAGTATGAACTACCGCCAAGTGCCACAGCCTGACCCACCTCATCGACCCACATTTTTGAGAGCTGACTGAGGCGCATGATGCACGTGGTGGTTTCCTGGGTTGTGCTGAAGCCTTCGGGGCCTTCCAAACCTTCCCGTACCGTTTCACCGCTTGCTCTCCCTTTGTGCCACTCGGCTAGCCGGGCAGGTATCGCTGCAGGGGTCGGCTGTGCTGGGTGTCAGGGCTGACCCCTCCGGCTGCTTTTTGGATAAAGGGGCTGTGGGGGGAGGTCAGGCCCTGCAGGAGCGGTGGTGCCGGAGATCCCGCAGCTGAGCTCATGTGAGCACACATCCCTGCAGCTCTGCCCATTTCCCATGGACGCGCTGCCCTCGTGGCCAGACCCGCGGTGCAGGAGCAGGACTCGGGGACCATCTGCCTCTGCTTTTGGCTATGCCCAAGGGTATGTGTCTGAAAGCTCGCCCGCTGCCCGGGGGGTCCTGGGGCACAAGCGGGACATAGGGACAACCCCGACACCTCTGCTTGCATGGCAGAGCCGTGGGACACTTCGCTCCCAGGGGAACCATGGGCCGTTTGGTGTCTACGTGTTTGTCCACAACAAGTCCCCACCGCTGGGAACTTGCCCACCGGAGAGGCTTGCAGCCTTGTCCTGAGATCTCTGCACCAGGACACATCTTCCAGTTTAACACGGACACTCAGAGCCAGTGTATACCCTCAGTTGTCTTCCACCTGTTTGCTTGCAGGAGACCATGGTGACACCCTCCAGACTCACCCCTCTTCCAGAAAAAAAAGACTCCCAGCGAGCGGTATCCATTCCCAGCGCCTGGTGTGGCGAAGTTTGGAGACCCTCCAGGCACACCCCTAAGAACTGCAGCTGCCCTGCTGGTTTTTAAAAATAGGCTGAGCTGGCTGGGTCCTGACGTCAAAGCTAGGGCTTTATCAATGTCACCTTTATGTTAGCAAACAGATTAAACGCTTCTAATATCTCCCATAATGGCATTCTGTATGGTCGAGATCACATTTGCGATAGTATATTTGATACAGTTGTAAACCTTGAAAGAATAAGGGCTGCCTAAGAGAATAGCTTTTTCTAGCTTAAACACATTACAGTTGCGAGTGTAAATCACTTGTCAGTTGATGGCAAATGTAACAGTGTTATAATCGGAGGAAAAAAGAAATAAAGTGCAGATAATCTTTTTTGCCATTTTCCTGGCAGCGTCAGCGGTGGGAGACTGACAGCCCTTCACTTGAGTGGCAGGTGTCCTTTGAAGCGCCTGTGAATCACTATCTGTGCAGACTGTTGAAATGCATATTTCCATCCTTATCGTAAAGGAATGGATGGGCAAGATAGGTGCTGTTAACATTGCAAATAGCTCCAGAATTATTCATTGTCAGCTCCGGGCAAAGAATAGGGGGAAAGTTTTATTATTCACCGCGCACAATAGCCGGATGCTTAATGATTCCCCGCTACCTTGGCAGGATTGTCTGCCGACTTCAGGCGCTCGCGGTGGGTGACACAGGTCTGGCCAAGTGTTAGAGCAAGATCATACGTCCCGGGCCCATTTTAATTTCTAATACATTAATCTTTCCCTCGCAGATGCACAATGAATATTCCGCAGCCCCTTGTTTGTCAGGAGCTGTCTGCCTTTCATCTATTCAGGTGGTTTCATTGACTCTGAAAGCGCACTTAAAAGGCCTGATCAGTCAATGACAACTGTGGCACAATAGCAGGGAGCCCCGCTCCCCCCCCGCCACCCCGGCATCTGATGGACACGGCTGACACCCGCTCCCCGGGGACGCCCGCCGGCGGGCGCCTTCCCCGCAGACGTCCCGGGCGTTATCGCACCGCGAGGACCGCGGCCGGCCGATGTATCGCGCCTCCCCAGCAGCTGAACCCGACCCCGCGCCGCCGCGCTCGCACCCCGGGCCCCGCGCTGAATTAAAATGGATTAAGTTGGCTTAGTGCTGTTTTACAAGCAAGCTGCACGCACCGCACCATTCATTTTTAATTTTAATCCTTTGTCTCGGCCTGCTAATTACGATTGTTTTAAGTTCATTATCCCGATGCGCACATTGTAACCGGCTGGATCCGCGCGCTTGTAAGCTGTGTCCTCACTTTTGCAGGTAGTGACCCTTGAATTGTTAAATGAGCCCGTGCCAGCGCCGAACAGCACACGCCGTGATCTACGATTCACTCCTCAGCTCCCAATTCTTTTGTCTCTAATTAATTAAGTAGCAACCCCTCAACGGCAATGGGGACAAGGACCACAGAAGCCCCCGGGGCTGGGGCAGGGGTGGGACAGCTGGGACCCCCAGGAGCAGCGGTGGGTTGCGCTTGCCCCGGCATCGTCGCAGCTCTCCCTCATGCTCGCATCCCTGGGGTGGCCGTGCCAGAGCCGTGTCCACCTTGGAGCAAAGCTCAGCCCTGGGCATCACCGAGGACCCGGGACTGGCATGTGCCACTGTGTCTCCTGCTGGGGCACCGCTTCTCCCAGTCTCTGCCACCCCGGAGGAATACTGGAGGCCACCCAAAACTAGGCAGACCCATGGGGAACATATTCACAGGACACAGCAACCATTCGTTGGACTGGTGACACTTCCTTCCCTCGGCTTTCTCAGGGATCCCTACATTTGCTCAGAACCCTGTGCCTCAAAAAGTGACCCAATTACCTCTGTTTTTTAGGATATAATCTCCAATTCCAGTGACCCCACATGTAAGCAGGAGGGATTAGCCACGGCCACACTGGGCTGGAGATAAGGGGAGCTGACACTGCCCTTCAGGCAACGTGCCGGCCGGAGCAGGGCAGGTGGCTTCCAGAGAGTGACCGGCTCCCAAAGCCCACCCTGCCCTCGGGCACTCGGGTGTGCAGGCATGTGGACATGCAGATGTGCAGACATGAAGGTGTGCTGCCTGTGGGCAGCAGGGCTGTGCAGCGGTGCAGGAGGGTGTTCCTGCGGCACAGCTGGCACGGCCGCAGCCAGGCGCTGCTGGGACCGTGGGAAGAAAGTTGATGCCAGGAGTCCCCCTGCGGCTGCGCAGACCTGGGGGCTGGGTCCCCCCAAGAGTGCACTTCGCCTCTCACTAATTAGAGTAGTCACAAGCACAGAGCGTGTTGGGGAGCCAGGGAGGGGAACGCCACGTGCTGGGTGGTGGAGACGCATCTGTAATGTCACCAAAAGATGCTCCAAAAGTGCTCAGTACTGCCTCACCCCTCACGTCTGCCCGGGGCTGCACAAAGCTGTTGGGTGCCCAAAGCGGGGTCAGACACCCCATGGGCCACGGCTTGCTGCCCGGATGGCTCCAGGATGGGGGAGCTGCGAGTTGTGCTGGCCAAAAATTAACCCACTGGTGCTGGGACACCCCATTCATTCAACTCCCTCCTTGGTGAGGGACGACAAACCTTCAGCATTCTCCTAAATCGAATTCTTGCATATTTAGGACAAACTTAACACTTGGTGGTAACAAAGGTTAAATCTGGTTTCAGTTCTTCCTGCTGAGGGGCTGGTGCTGGATTTCTGCTCCGCTGCTGACGGCTGAGGGACTGGACCATGGAGAGGGGCCCAAGCCCTGGTGCGCAGATCCACGGTCCTCAGAGCGCACCCACCCACAGGTGAGAGCATCCCAGCTCTCCTGCGAGTCCCAGCCATCCCATCGTGTACGGACAGCTTCAGAGCTGCAGTACCGACTGGTCTGCACGTGGAATCGCTCCGCTGTTGGAGACGTTCCTCCACCCGGGGTGCCGCGGGGCCCTGACGCAGACCGAGGAGGGATGCTCAGAGCCCAGGCGGGGCCGTATCCTGCATCTCCTGCGAGCTGGCCCCGGGGCTGTGCTCCTGCGCCGGGCTGGGATGGCGAGAAGGGACCTGAGTTCTGCTTCTTCCCAGGTGCTCGTGTTTTGCTGGATTTAAACGTGTTTTCCTCCCTCCCGTAAGCACAGGACAAAGCAGGGCTGCTCTGGGACCTGTGCGGCTCTGGGGGTGCTGCCCCTCTGCCCCGGCCGGGCCACCCTCTGTGCCCTGAGGGCCAGGGGACCCCCCATTCCTGCTCTGCCAACCCCAAATCACCCAGAGTACCTCATGCAAGGTTGCATTTTAATAACTCTTCACCGGAGGTTTCTCTTGCAGTGTTGCGCTGTGATTAACCAAGCACAGGCACACAGGGTTTGAAAAAACCCCTCTGTTGAACATTGCACCGAAGCTGGCCTGTGCTCTCAATAAAAGCTCATTAAGAAAAGATTATGAACATATAACAATACATTTTAAGTGCGCTGCAATGATCCATAAAATTGGTGTGGCTAATTAGCAGATCAAATCTCTATGAGAACTGGATCACTTTAATATCCTTGGGTAGTTTAATTCTGTAGGTATTTTACTATCCACACATGTTTAGTAAAATTAAATAACAGTATAAATGTTCAGTGGGATTAAAACAACAGTAAAATGAAACCAAACAAAATGAATTTATTTTGTTAATAGAATAACAGCGAATCCCAATGTTGATATAACATTACACAAAATCTAGAGCAAACATAGTCTGAATCCCAGTCTCATTTCACATGTAATTAACCTTTCTCAATCAAGCTAAGCATCCCTTATACCTCCTCCACAACGGCTGTGCACCCACGTCTCTTCCTTCATGGGGATGAGAGGCAGGCGTTGGTTTTCAGGGCTGCTTCTTCCCCACAGCGCGGCTGGGCCGATGCCGGTGCTGGTGCTGGTGCCGGTGCCAGTGCCGATGCCGGTGCCAGGCTGGGGAGCACTGGTGCCAGCCCAGTGCCAGGGTGGGAGCGTGGCCAGGCAGCCAGCAGGTCCCTGCCCAGGGGTTCAGCCCTGAGGGGCAGTGGGACGGGGCACCGGGTACCCCCCACCATCTCCTCCGCTGCACCGGGCACGCTGGAGATGCCCTGCACCTTGGAGAGCTGCCGGCAGAGAGGCCAGGCAGGAAAATGCTGGGAATGGTCGGGACACCTGAGAACTTCTCAAAGAGTTTAGGTTTCCCAGTGGATATGCTTTTCTTTGGGGAATATAATATTTTTTCCCTTTTTTACGGTCCTTCAAATGAGCATCCAGACAAAGATGCTCCTGCAGGTGGGTTTGAATCTGCACTCTTCGTGCAATTCATCATTAAAAACATCTATCTGGAGTAAGACATCACAAAAAACCAGGGCTGATATTTTTTTTTCATAATACTTTGTTTGATTAAATAAAAAAACCCTGAAAAAATATTTTAGAATCAATTGAAAAACTGAAAACACCTTAGCTTTCCTTCCATACAAAATTTAAATGCTAAAAAAGATTTTCTTTCCTTTTGTTTTCAAGGGTTTCTACCTCTCGACTTATCGATTAAATTGCACTTTGGCAACTCTAAGAAGATAATGAATCTTGAAACAGACAATCTTGTTATTTTTAACATCAATAGCTATTGTTTCTCAATAAAGATTTATATTTTAGAGCCCAATTACAATTTCAGTGAATAAAGAAAATAAAGCCAGGGATAAGTCCATACAACCTACGCTTACAGAAGAAGAACTGGGGCACAGAGAAGGTAACAAATTGCTCAGTAATTCTGGACCAAGGGACAGGAGCAGCAGTGAAGTCTGTCCATCTGTCCTGCGCCTTGGCCGAAAGCCTCGCTAGCCCTTCTTGCATCAGTAGCACTTTAATGGAAAAACATGTCCTGTGCATCCATCCCACTGGCATCTGAACCACTCAGGTCCTATGTTGTGCTTGTGTGTTTTGGAAAACACTGCCTACTTACTTGCATAGCCGACAGGTTTTGTACTACTAACATGAAAAGTCGTGCTGATAAACAGTTCTATTTATTTAAGTATTTTTTATTCCTGTCTCCTCAGCACCAGCAGCCCTCTGTTTGCTGCTGTTTATCAAGAAACACCATGTGAAAGTTAATAATAACATAATTACGGTCCTGAGGGAACTGGCAGATGAAGTGGCTAACCCACTATCCATCATATTTGAGAAGTCGTGGCAGTCCGGTGAAGTTCCCACTGACTGGAAAAGGGGAAACATAACCCCCATTTTTGAAAAAGGAAAAAAGGAAGACCTGGGGAACTACAGGCTGGTCAGTCTCACCTCTGTGCCCGGCAAGGTCATGGAGCAGATCCTCCTGGAAACTATGCCAAGGCACATAGAAAATAAGGTGATTGGTGACAGCCAACATGGCTTCACTAAGGGAAAATCATGCCTGACAAATTTGGTGGCCTTCTATGACGGGGTTACAGTGTTGGTGGATAAGGGAAGAGCAACAGACATCATCTACCTGGACTTGTGCAAAGCATTTGACACTGTCCTGCATGACATCCTTGTCTCTAAATTGGAGAGACATGGATTTGACGGGTGGACCACTCGGTGGATAAGGAATTGGCTGGATGGTCGCACTCAGAGTTGCAGTCAAAGGCTCAAGGTCCAAGTGGAGACCAGTGATGAGTTGCATTCCCCAGGGGTGGGTATTGGGACCGGTGCTGTTTAATATCTTCATCAATGACATAGACAGTGGGATCAAGTGGACCCTCAGCAAGTTTGCTGACAACACCAAGCTGTGTGGTGCACTGGGCATGCTGGAGGGAAGGGATGCCATCCAGAGGGACCTTGACAGACTTGAGAGGTGGGCCTGTGCAAACCTCATGAAGTTCAACAAGGCCAAGTGCAAGGTCCTGCACACAGGTTGGGACAATTCCAAGCACAAATACAGGCTGGGTGGAGAATGGAGTGAGAGCAGCCCTGAGGAGGATGACTTTGGGGTGTTGGTTGACAAGAAGCTCAACATGACCTGGCAATGTGCACTTGCAGCCCAGAAAGCCGGCCGTATCCTAGGCTGCATCACCAGCAGCGTGGCCAGCAGGTCAAGGGAGGGGATTCTGTCCCTCTACTCACTCTGATGAGACCCCACCTGCAGTACAGCGTTCAGCTCTGGGGTCCTCAGCACAGGGAAGACATGGACCTGCTGGAGTGGGTCCAGAGGAGGGACACAAACATCATCAGAGGGCTGGAGCACCTCTCCCATGAAGACAGGCTGAGAGAGTTGGGGTTGTTCAGCCTGGAGAAGAGAAGGCTCCAGGGAGACCCTATAGCAGCCTGCCAGTACCTAAAGGGGGCCTACAGGAAAGCTGGAGAGGGACTTTCTACAAGGGCATGTAGTGAGACAACAAGGGGTAACGGTTTTAAACTGAAAGAGGGTAGATTTAGATTAGATATTAGGAAAAAAATCTTCACTGTGAGAGTGGTGAGGCACTGGAACAAGTTGCCCGGAGAGGCTGTGGCTGCCCCATCCCTGGCAGTGTTCAAGGCCAGGTTGGATGGGGCTTTGAGCAACCTGGTCTAGTGGAAGGTGTCCCTGCCCATGGCAGGGGGGGTTGGAACTAGACAACCCCTAAAGTCCCCTTCCAACCCAAACCATTCTAGGATTCTATGATAATTTAGAGCAATAATTACATTTTTATTCAATAGCTATGGGAAAACACTGAGTTGAATAATGAGATAAAAATGAGTGTCTTGGTCCTAACAGGACATTAATCAACATATTAACTGTGTAGGCAAACTGATTTGAGGCTGTTATGGCTTAATTTGTCTCAAAATCATTATTTTTTATGTATTGCATAATGTACTTTAAAATATGTGTTGGAGTGATTATGTGTAAGCATTACAGTTGCACAGAATAGATGCTACACTTTATTCTGCTGTGAATTACAACTTTTTTGTTGTACCCAGTGCAAAGTCCACACTGCTGACACTCTGGCATTTGGGAGTCAGGCTGGGGTAAGGCTGAGATCTTCTACTTTATGTCTTATCCTCTACAGAATATTTTTTTCTTTGCATTCCCATTTCTGAAGCCCTTGAATTAGCATATTTTATTTCTCTGGGCAGCATCCCATTGGCTATGAAGTCTTTCACCCCTCTTGGCTCTCCCTGTTAGTTTTTTTGGCTGCTGGTTGGGATGACTGATGTGGTGGTACAATATCGGAACCGGTAAGCCCTCGGCAATTCGGTACTTAGCAATGCTAATGTCAGATGCCATACAAACTGGATGTCGGACAAAGAGCAGCGCGATTTCAGCATTGTGTGGGGCTCAGAGCTGGCTGTATGTCCACGTTTCAGGAGACAATGATGCAGGAGATGCTGAAAGGCTGGTGGGACACAGGATAGGCAAAGCAGAGCCCTATCAGGGTAGTTTGGTGGGATTCTCGTAAAGGAAATAAAAGCTGAGTTAAATGTGTTGCCTCCAGACAGCTGTTTTCTCTACAGAGTGCCTGGAGTCTTATTTCAAGTGCTGCAAAACATATCCAATGTGCTCAGCCGTGAGGATTTTTTCCTCCGGTGTTTTGTTTTCCCATTCCCGGTGGATGTTTGTGTCCATCTGACCTGACAATCTGCACTCAGAGGCGCGAGTCCTACACGGATGTCACACACTAGCACTGGGCTACCTCAAAGTGACATTTTCCCTGCCGCCTCTGGAACTCCCTGCTTAATTTAAGGTTTATGAATCTGTTGGGATTTTTTTCCGGGAGGACTGGAACTGCTGCCAGAAGCACGCAGGCACATACTAGCGGGGTGAGAGACCCCGTGCCCCCAGCAAATCCTCCTGTGGTTGGTGGCCACCTCTCCCTGTCGCTCTGTGGGATGGCCAGGACTCTGCTGGGTGGGAGCATCACGAAACCAGGCTGAGCTGGGGGAAAAGGGCTGAAACTATTCCTAAGCTCAGGTCAAATCTGAGAAGTGCTTTGATATGGGACATGGTGGATTTTACAGTCAAGCTTCTGAAATGTAAGAACTCAGAGCTGGGATTCCTCTGCGACGGTCAGGCAGGAAAAATGCATACCCTGGCACTAAAGACCACCTTTTATTTTTGGCTGAACAAAATGTTTCAGGTTGATCCAAATAGCATTTCGGGAAAGGGAGAGAACTGGCTTCACCCCTGTTTTGCCAACCCCCCCTCGTGTCACAATTTCTGTTTCTATTGGACCAAAAGCAGTTTCCCTGGTGGTGCCAGCAAAGCCCCATGAGCGGTACCCCCTCGGCAGCCAGGCACCCCCAGGGCGAGATGCCAGCACAGTGCTCAGCGCGCAGTGTGCGGCTTCAGGGTCATCTCCCTGCAGCAGCGTCTGAGATCGCTACGTTTAAAGCTTGTCCCTAGCCCATTTTCTTCTGTTCCTTTCCTCCTTTTCCCTTTCCCTTCTCCTTTTCCTTTTCCAAAACAGCAGAAATCCAAGTCTGACAAGTAGAAGCCTACCTGAAAAGGCACGATCATCACAAAAGTTAAATGACATGTAAAAGCAATCTGGGCTTTGCCATGAGCAAGACGGTAGGCAGAACCAAGGTGGCTGGAAGCCCCTGACCATCTGCATGTGACTGTGAGCCCCTGGGCATGTCCCGTTCGTCTGGGTGAGCACAGAGACAACGCTGGAAGCAAAGCCGGGCCACCCCTTTGCACCGAGTGATTTCCCATTTCTGCTGGTGTAACAGACCAGCACCCAGCCTTTGCCTGTGGCGTCTTTAAAGTATTTGCAGGTTGCTACTGTAGCTGCCAACCTCTAATTTATTTCCAAACAGATGGAAATGGATCTTCACTGACCTTGCAACTGTAGAGAAAATGGAGCAAAATGTGAGAGGCAACAAGAACTCTTCAGAAAGCTGGAAGCATCAGGCTAAACTCGCGTTCAGCAGCGGCGGCTGGCTGTAACCCGGGTTGTGGGCACACAGCACTGTTCAGTGTGCTCTGGTAAGATGTGCAGTGGCTCTTTTTTTATTTTTACAGCAAAAATGAATATCAAGGAGAGTTTAAACTCAATTTTCTCAACCAGATATGCACACAGAAAGGATATTAGCTAATGTACAGCCCTGCAAAGCGTGAATGGGCTTGCAGACTCTGGATCTGCAGCCAGGACAGTCACATCCCCTCTCCGATGGGCTTTGCCTGCACCCCAGCACGGCAGGCAGCTGGTGCGCTGCCAGCGACGGCACGCACCGAAGGGGCTTTGGCCGCCGTGGGCACCTGTGGTCCCAGCTTTCCTCCTCAGCCAAAGGAGTCCGGGTACTGCAGCGTGGGGAGCCGTGCCCAGGGGATGCCAGAGTTGTTACGGGGGTGGCAGCCCTGGGGAGGTGGGGTGGCTTTGCTGTGGCATGGGGGCTTTGCTGTGGCGTGGGTCTCCTGGATGGGCTCTGGGGCGGGTGAAAGGGGTGCTCTGCGCAGCGCCAGCACCGGTGCTCATCTCTGCCAAAAGACAATTTCCAGGGAGAAAGGACCCTGGTGCCGGTGGAGCACACCGAGAGCGAGCGCAGGCAGGCAGCCAGGTATTGCTGGGGGTGTGCAAAGGCCAGTTTCTGGTTTAAAAAAAAAATCTTCTCTCCTGCGAGGGGTTTATGATTTACTTCTTTGAAGAATGCCAAAATTGCAGCAGTCATTCGTGTTTGGTTGTGCTGGCTCTTTTGCCGGTGCTATTGAATTACACGGACAGCCACTCGACAGAACTCCGCTGCGCTGCAACGGGTAGCGACAAGCACCGCGGCGTTATTCTGGCAGCCCTCTGCTGCAGACGCTACCAGCCCAGCAGCCTTCAGGGCAGCTCTGGTGGGGAAACGCCGTGGCGCGCCGTTAGGAGTGGGTTTGTTGGAAGTGAAATCAGGTTGCCATAAATAAAATCTGCTGGTGCAGTTCCTGGCAGATGTGAGCATTTCAATGACCGGTGTGAATTAGCACCTGGCTTTGTAAAGTCCTGGTGCAGGAGGAAAGCCTGGCCCCTCTCTCCGGGCCAGGAGGGAAGCGGGGCAGGGGACATCAGGTTGTGCTTGGAAGTGTTTGTTCCTGAAGAAAGAAAGAAAGAAAGAGACTTTCACAGAGCTCTGTCAGAAACTCAGCCAAGGGTTTGTCTCCACGAAGGCTGGAAGGTGAGCCTGGCCTCCCGATGAACCCCTGGTGCTCCTGACGCTGCCCCACGGCCGTGCCACCAGCCCGGCTGCAGCAAGCAGGGACGTGGGCACTCGTTCCCGGGAGCGGAGCGCTGCGGTGGGCCAACGGGTGAGGTCACCGAGTGAACCCAGGAGATACCCGAGGGCTGTCCGAAGGGTGTCCCAAAGGTGCGTTTTCTCTGGCTCCGGAGTAGTTTCATGCGTTACCCAACCCTCCCCGTATTTGGAGCTGCATTGGGGTGCTGCTGTGTGGAGTGAAGCAGAGCAGAGCCCAGGGTTGGGGGGGGGCGGGGACCCCCTGGGCTCGGCGGGGGGTCAGCACTGGCACAAACATCCCTCCCTGAGCCCAGTGCCCACCCCACGCCAGCCCTGCCAGCTCCCGGGTCCCGCGCAGGCAGGGGCCGAGGGGATGGAGGACTGCCCGCGGCTTGTTTTCCTTCCCTGTGCGAGACCCGTGGGTCCCTCCTGCCCCATTAACCGTCTGAGCCCCATCCATCCCCGTGCGACAGCCCACGCTGCCAGCACGGGAAACCCACCAGGCGAGATGCTTCGTCCGAGCAAAACGCCCCGGCCAGAGCGAACCGGAGCTGCTCCCTGCCCTTCCCCAGCCACCGGCTCCCCGGGCCGGGGCGGGAGGCCGCCGGGTTGTGATGTGTGACAAATCCAGGCGATGGCAGAAACATGTAAATCTCTGGTATTATCGGCCCTCATCTGAATGTCTGTACAAGGTACACAAGTTGAAGGATTAAGTGCTGGAAGAGGTCTCGGAGCCGGGAAGGTGCTGCGGGCTGGTGTGACGCTCTGATTAAGACACTGACAGAGTGCACAAAACCCCATTTGTTGGCGTGACATGTCAGATGGATGAAGAATCAGTCTTTGTCTGCGCCAGTTCAGTTTTCTTTCAAAAAGCCTTTTAGATCAGCTGCAGGAAAAACAAGGAGGTAAGTAGCCCATTGATTTAATACAAGCAACATGCAAAGTACATAATAGTGAAAATCAAAATCCTTTCATCGCATCAGTAAGGGCAGCGAACAATGTGAATTAATGCAAGCTGCATTTCCCTCAACTTCTACCTCCAAAAGTAGTTTGCATTATATGGCTAATTCTCCTTCCACCCATGACTAAATTGTGTACTAAGCTTTACTTTTGTTTGATATCAAAAAGTAAATGATAGAAAATTGGATCCAACAATATGTTCTGATTATTCCCGCACTATAGAATGTTCTCCCAATGTTACAAACCATGTTTATCCCACTAGGGAGAAAGGGGGAGGGATCCCTTAGGATTTATTGGCATGTGCGGTGCCATTAAGTTAAATAGCCATGTTAATATTTAACACTATCAGTGATATTTTTATTTCTCTTTTTCATGATTATTAAGATTTTCATTTGTGAAATCTTAACTAAATATAGTTTTGGTATTGGAGAAACAAAAGTTATTTGGGGAATGACTACTTTAGCAGAGAAAGCTACTCCATCCTTCAGGCCCTCCTCCCTCCACTTCACTATTTATCTCCCTGGAGTGTAATTTCTCTGAGGTCTCAGAACTTTCCCTCTTTGGCCACTCTGCATATTCAGGTCTATAAGCTGCCACACAGGAATCATTACCGACTCCTTTCATGCTTTGGTCAACTCTTACTTGTGCAGTAGAAACGCTACCATGCAATCCCACGTCATCATTAAGGAGGTTTTTTTACGTATTCAGCTTTAATTACTTTTCAGCATGGACAAGGACGCTGGAGTCCTGGCTGCCTTCTCCTGGCTCATATCAAGCCCATCTCGGCCCTGCCCGGTCCCAGAGGGATGCCAGAACAACTATTTTCCCCTGCTTTTCCTGCCTGGCAAAGCTTCGGGCCCTCTCCTGTCGGCTGGCCCCCAGGGCGGGGAGACCCACAGCCCACCCGAAGCCATCCCCCGGTGCCACGTTCAAGTGCTGGTGATCCTTTGGAGGAAAGGCTTGGTGAAACCCATTCTGAACCGATTTACGATCTCATCCAGAAGGACAAAAATCCACAAAATCCACAGCATAACTCCGAGGCCGTTTTACACGGAACAGCATTGCCGATGGTCCTGACGGCTCTCCCAGCCCCTCGGCGGTGTACGCCACAGGCGGCTGCCGCGGAGGAGGCTCTGCTCTCGAAGCAGCACCTCCAGGCGCAGCATGCTCTCCCTGGCTCCGGAGGACGGAGCCCTGCCCCAGTCTGCGTGCCGCTGCTCGGCTCTGCCGGGAGGTCGGCAAGAACATCGGCACGGCGGCACGGGGAGGCGGGTGGAACCGACGCTCTTGTAGCTTCCCACCAGTTTGTGTATGGCTGTCGTGAGGGATGTGCCCCTCGTATCGGTAAGCAAATTCCTTTGGATCCGGGGAGAATCCAGTGAAAATAATGCTTGAGGGGAGAAAATTATCAGGAAGGTCACATAATGGCTGAGTGGATGCTGGTATAAGGCATGGTGCGCTCGCCTTGGAAGCCCACTGAAATACCCACCGTGGGTTTCCGTATGTCAAACTGGAGTCAGCCTGGCAGAGACTTACACGTGGCTGGGAAAGCTGCACATGCAAGAGAGTGGACCCGAGGATGAGAAGAGAAGCAACCATTTGGTCCTGCTAATGCCTGAATACACTTAAACACAAGCGGCAGCATCTTCTAAAATATATCCTATCAAATACGTCTATTCATATCCTTCAAAAATAACACCTAACGCTGTGTGCCCAGGGCCCTGCCTCGGGTCCCTGTCTTGCCTGGCACTGCACGCCACGCACAAGTGGGCCTTAAAAATTGGTGTACAGGTGTTGTGCTTAGTTGGGTGCTGATGTGCTCCATTCGTCACCCACATACAGGTACTGCGTATTTTACTTTGCTTGCTTTACTTTTTTTGAAAGTCTTCTGGCTAAAAGTCTGACGTGCACAAAGAGAAGAAAAGAGCCTGCTCTCTATCAGTAGCTTTGCAAAGCAATGCTGGGAACCCTTCACCGCTCCTTTTGAAGGCTGGAGCCTGGATCTCACTTCAGCCCCAGCTGGAGAGGGGTCTGCGGCACTCCTGAATTGCTGATATGGAAGAGGAGATGGTATTTTGACAAACCTGAAAGAGCCGATGGTAATTGTCACTGAATTCAGAATAGCAGTTGGGCAATGAAAGAACACAGGAGACAGCGCGCAAAATACTTCTGATGTTTAAAAACACTAGACCGAGTTAAAAAGACCAGGTTTCATATTCTGTTGCAATGTAGTAACCTCGGATATTAAACTCAGTAAATATTTTACTATGTATTAATTTTACATTGCTTGCCTGTTTCTACGCACTGGAGAAGAAAAACAGAGAATAATGCTGAGGGACAGTCTATTTCTGGCTGTGTTCACCTACCTATAAAAGACAACAGAAAAACGTAGTGAGAAAACATTGTTGGTGAATACTTGTGCAAGATGCTTCGACTTCTCAGTTAAGGGACCTCCTCTGCATTCCTTTAAAATCAATGTTTTCCTTAACATTTGGACTTTTGAATTTTCTTGTGCGTGGAAAACCTCAGCACCGAAAGAGCCGAGTTGGACTAGCTCTTCTCCTGAAACCTCTCCCCAAATCCCGTTTTTAAAGAGCCCCGTAACCATGCGCCTTTCTGTAGGGGGCCAGACAGAAGCCGAACCTGGCCGTGCAGCATCTCCTCGCTCCGAGGGGTGGGGGGGAAGACGTTGTGGGGATGGGGCCCCCCACCCCAAAGCCCTGCGGGGGGAGCTCGCCACCCGGACCCCACCGCGCCCCGGCAGCTCAGGGGGGAGCCGGGGGGGTCCGTGCTGCCGGGGGGGGGGTGTGTCCGTGCTGTTGGGGGGGTCCGTGCTGCCGGCGGGGGGGTGTCCGTGCTGCCGGCGAGGGGGTGCCCGCCGCCCGCCCCGCTCTGCCGAAAGAGGGCAATGTTGCCGTGCAGAAGCGGCGAGCGGCCGCGCCGGCTCGCCCCCCGCAGCCCCCCGCGGAGCCGAGCGGGCGGCGGCCGCCCCGCCGCCCCCGTCCCCCCCCCGCTCCGTCCCGCAGCGGGTCCCGCCGGGCGCGGTGCCCCGGGAGCGCCGCCGCCTCCGCCCTCGGTTTCGCCGCCGAGCCCCCCCCCCCCGCCCGGGGCCCGACTGTGGCAGCGGCCCCCCCGGGCCGGGAGCGGCCCCTTCCCCGCGGCCGGAGGGACGGGGAGCACGGGGCTCGGGGCGGGGGGGAGAACCGGGAGCCCGCGGAATGGGGACTGCCGCCCCCCCAGCCGTAACGGCGGCGTTCGTGGTTCCCCGGGAAAAACACAGATTTTTGGAAGCGGGTGGGCCGGGTTGTCGCTTCTCCGAAGGGGAACCGAAAGGCTCCTCGGCCACCGCAGGGGGAGCGGGGCGGCGGGGGCCAGGGGGCACCCCGGGGGGGGGGGCGGGGGGCACCCGGCGCCTCTCTCGGTTCCCACGTCGCTGTATTTGACCGGGCGTGAAAGGTTTAAGGCGAACGTAGCAGCCCAGGGACATCAATAAAAGCCACGGGGGAAGCTGTGTCTGCTGTAGGTGGTTCCGGGAAAGCCTTATTTAACATCGGCTTAGCTTACCGTGAGCTCTGCTTTTCATTTCTCGAGTCAAAGCTCTTACACCAGCCATCTCATTTCTGCTGCCTCTCCAACATCTGTCAGTAGCTGTACCTGAGAAAGTCTGTTATTAAAAGAATAATAACTGTATTGCAGGTTTCTGAATCCGAGATTGTATTTTCTTTCTCAAATATTCATTAAAAATATAGATTGCATTTTATTGAAAGTGGCCTTTAATGAATAGTATTCTTGTTTGCGTACAAGAAGTAGCTTCCAGTGCAATTCACTGACAGTAATTGTGGTCTGAATTGAGACTGCACAATAACTGAGTGCAGCTAATGGCTATCCTGTGGATTGAGTGCTCCACTTTTGTCATTATCAGGCTACTTTTTAAAATGCAGAAATTAGTTAGGCCAGCAAAGAGTTAATTACGTTCCTGTGACAGGAAACCCTCAAAGCACGTTAATTGTGAAGAATTCTTTGTCTTTAATGCAAAGCAGAAATTCGAAAGACCTTGGCAGATGATATCATAGAAGTGGTTACTCAGAGCATCGTTTAAGAGAAAGAAAAAAAAGAAGCAATGAGTAGATGAGGAAACCCTCCTAGTAAGTAAACTCCTATCACTACGGCGAGCTAGAATAATTTTGGAGGCATATACTCATTTCTCTGTTGCCGAAGGAAAAAATAGGCACCTAGATACAGGCTTTTTGACTCTGCTCATTTTCCAGCCTCACTTTTTCCTGGCATTTTTCACAGTTTCTAGCTCTCACGCCTTGGCAAAGGCACGTAGGAAAAAAAAAAACCAACAAAAAAAACCAAACCAAAAAAAACCCCAACAAACTTCCAAACTTCCAGAATAAGATGCTGCGGCTGCACTTGCGGTGAGACGCAGAGCGGTGCAGAAGGTTGAACGTGCCGGCTGCCGATCTCCAGCCTGAATAAGTGCCCACCCTTGGGCTGAGCTCTCGGCGAGGGTGCCACGCACCCACCTTTGCGCCTTTTGAGCAGGTGGCAGCCCCCGGCGCCCGCCGGTGGCTCCGGCCCCGGAGGATGCTGACGGTGCGGGAGCAGCATCGCCTCAGTGCTGGCAGCCACCAGCAGCCTGGCAGGGACTCGGCTGCCTTTCAGCCCTCTGGTGTCTGACGCCAGGTGTCTCGAGGGGCATAGGGCACATGGAAGGGCCACATCGCCTTGCTGGGGAAGGGAATCCAGGAGAAAAACCCCAAAGAAGCTGTCTGAATTGGCTTCACACCAAGAGCAAATCAAGCCATCGTGTCCTGCGTGTTGGCATTGCCACAAGACCTGCGAGTAATTGTTGATTACTGGGCTGAGGAGGAGCAAAAATTATCAGCACAATCAGAGACGGTGTAATTAACTGCAGTATGGAAAAAATAAATTAAATAACACCTCTCTAATCATCAAACGCCACGCTGAGTTGGATGGGTTAATACGGCAGGTCATGTAGGTCCCTGCATGGGGAGTGCCGGCTGCTGCCGTGGCGCGGCTGGTGGCGGGGTGTCCGGCAGCCCATCGCTCAGCGCCGGCACGGGGTCCGGCAGCGCTGGGACGTCAGGGCAGAGGGTGGTGACACCCTCCGCTGCCGTCATGGGGAGAGGGGGCTGCTGGCTTGGGCGGCCGGTCAGCCTGGGTTTCGGGGCGCTGGGAGGAGAGCTGGGCGAGTCGCTTGCCTGCTGCAATCGCTCTTCTGTAGCTGTTTGCCAGCTAGGCTGGGCCGTTGGCTGAGAACAAAAAGGCTGTATCACAGGCTCTCCTTCTTTTTTAAATATGCTGCTAATGCATTTATTGGTGGAACTGGGCCATGGAAGACCATGGTTGCGGGACCCTTCAAAACCTGGTAGTTAAATTGCAGGGGCCCTTGTTACACAAACTTCAGGTGGTGATGGCGAGGATCTAGTCGTGGACGAGACGCTTTCATTAATGAAGCGGCGAGCTGCAGCAGCACCCAGAAATTCAGTCCTGCCTATTTCAAAATTAAACAAGCTCAAATACACAAAAAGCCCCAACCAGTCCTACAAAATAATTCAGCCCTAAAGGCAGCTTGAAAAAAAATGGAGGAATAGACAACAAAAACATATCAGGTAGCTTCCATTAAAAAAAAGAGAACTGGATGTCCAGAGGTGGAGTTGCTGTGCATTTGTGGGACGTGGTGAGAAGCCATCGAGGCTGATGGGAACGCGGGGCCCAGGGGAGGCAGAGGAGGGAGGAGCGGGATCGGCACGCGGAGCCCGAGCCCCCGCGACCCCCGTCCCACCGGAGCGCCGCGCCGAGGCAGAGCATCGGGCAGGGCGGACCCCGGCGGTGTCCGGGCTGCAGGGCACAGGGACAGGGCAGTTCTCTCCAACAAATACCATTGCCTCAGCGGCGGCAGGAATACAGAGGACTTTCCCCCTTTTACTCACCGCTTCCTTGGCTTCAACCCTATAGTGTGGATGTCAATAGAGCCCTGACCCTTGCAGGTTAAGAAAGTACCAGGGATTGGGGGTGAATCCTTAACTGGCTGAAAACCGAGTCAGCTGTGATCAATCTAGTGTGTTCTTCATTGTCAATAGCATTTAAGGGAAGATAAGGGGGCTGAAAAGTTGGATAAGAGTGTAAGACAATATTAGATTGTTACTTTCAATTGTGGGTTAGTGGAACTTTTATTTTCATTAAAACAGCTAGTAGCCAGTTTCCACTCAACGTTATTTTTTCTCAGTTGTTGCACAGTTTCTCCCAGCTTATTTGCTAATCTAGCATAACAGTTTAACTAAGTCAGAATCAGCTAAATAATGTATCTTGCCAAATAGCCTAGGTTTTTCCCATTGCAAATTATGGCCATTGCAAATTACAAATAAACCTCCTCCCATTCAAAGCAGGGAAGTTGACAATAATCACACTTATAAATACAAACTCTGTAGAAAGGGACAGATTGGGAACTGCTATACTTGGGGTTTATAGGGAAGAAAATAGGTTTAAGTGAAAATTTTTTTACATAAATGTTTTCTATTTGGATTTAACAAATCGATTTTAATGCAAAGTATTAGTATTGGAAGCCAATATCGTTGAGTTAATGGTATGTACATTTCTAACAGGATAAGCTTCCCTAAAAGAAAGATATGCTCCTTCAGAGTCAGGCAAGCCTCTGGATGCTGCCAGGAGCTGGCCAAGATGTGACTCTGCCACTCCCATCTCCCTGCCCTAACCCATCTTTGCAGGCAGCAGCGGCACCAGGGTGTTATTAGCTTACGCCGACAACCGGTTTTGTCTCTGGGCTTTCATCAGGATGGGAAGCACAGGAAATTTCGACTGTCACTCCTGTTCTCTATCAGAAGATAAAACACTGTTCCAGAGGAGGATACCAATCATCTTAACGTGTCAGCTTTTGGGCTTCTTTGAAGGTAAATTTATGCACTACCAATTGATCTCTGATGTTATTGAACTTGACAGTGAGTCAAAGAGATGTTGTGAAAGTTCAGTGTGGATGGTTCCTGTATGTTAAAATACACCGACATACATAAACACACGAGAATTTGATAAGACCTGTGGCTATCATTTACTCAAGGCCAATTCCTCAGCTACTGAGACAAAGCTGGAAGTGGCATTGCAGGAGCTAGACTGGGAGCTCTAGCTTTGCTAACATCCAGCCTTTTTCAACAAAGCAATGATTTGCATAATTAATTTTAAATGTTTAAGCCCCATTCAGGTAGAAACCCAAAATTCAGCTCAGCTTCATAGAAGGCATCCTAGAGCCTTTTGCAGCATCACTCATCACGCGAATGTTGCTGGTGTTGTCTGATGCCCCTGGACAGTTTTCAAGCAGAACTGCGCTAAGCTGTGGTTCCCGCTGGAAACCATGCAGAATCTGTCGTTAGGAGTTTGTGATGGCTAACAAGCTGTGGAAAATTACTGCAATTTTCAGAGTGAATTAGAAGCACAACACGAGCATTTGGTGCAGATCTAAAGCAGCTCGTCCTTCATCTCTGGGCAGAGACTCCTCGGACTGGGTGTGCAGCGGCCACCCAAAGCAGCTGTCCAAAACTTCGGGTGAAGCTGCTGGAGGCAGGAGATGAGTGGGCAGAAACTGTTCGATTTCCATGGTGTATAAGCTGACAATAAGAAGAAACAGTTGGCCCAAGACTAACCAGTCATGGGTGACCCGCCAGCACAAGAAAAATGGGCACCATCCTCTGTGTGAGGTGCTTCCCTGTGTGGGATCTGTGGTGTTTAGGAGTCCAAATAATTCAGGAAGAAACTCTCCAAAGGTTATGGAAATGTACACTTTACACCAGCTAAAACCTTAGCTCTCCCCACTTACAGAGCTGAAGGGGGATAAATGGTTTGAAGATGTTATCTGAGTTCATCTCTAACCATCTCTCTTCACTAGAGGAGCCTCCAGTGGTCCGTTTTATCTACATCAGATGCTGCTCTGTCTGGTGAATGAAAGGGAGGGAGGTCTCATCACAAATTACACTAGTAATTCTTTTCCAGAACTAATTAACTTAAAAGGTACTGTACTGATTGCAGAAAAGGTGTTAACAGAAGCTTAAGAAGTTGAAAAACAAAATTAAACTGCATTTGAGAAAGGCTCTCTCTTTAATCTCAAGTTTGTGGTGTATGAAATACTCTAAATGGAGCGTATTGAAACAAATGATGAATTTCATTTTTTTATGTTTGAAAAGCCACTGTATCTGGGAGAGGAACGAGAAGTGATATCAACAGTTTTCATTTCCACTTGCCACTTTGTTCTTTAATGAGAACATCAGACATAAGTTGCACACCTCCAGGGCCACACTTGGTGTAAATTGGCCCTCCCCACCATCCCGGGGGTCTGAGTTGTTGGAGCCCTCAGCGAGGCTGCCACAGCCCCGTGGGGCCGGAGCCCAGGTCTCGCCATGGGTGACCCTCTCCATTTCCAAAGGGAGAGGCAAAGGGACGGAGACAAAGTCCGTCCCCAAGAGCCGTGCCGATCCCCCCTCACTCGGATGCGGCGCAGCACTGCACTCGGGGGTGCCAACCGCTATGTGCCATTTTTTATACTTGGTTCATATATTGTGCCATTTTTTATACTTTGTTCGTATATTGGAAGCACTAAATTGACAGATATTTTTATCCTCTAGAAGATCAATGTCTTTAAACCATCCTCTTCTGTAACGACACACTGGACCAGAGTCAGCTTGCAGCTCTAGGTCACCAGAAATGATTTGAAAATTGTTAGTTTGTTAATTCCACTACAAACGATAGCGTTCAGCTGGCAAAGAGCCTCTCCAAAGTCAGAGGTGAGGTTGCTCTGTGTGCATGCGCTGGGGAAGGGGTTTTCATGCAGCTGGATGCTGCAGCCCCCGAACCCCGCGCCTCTGCTGGGCAGGGGCAAGCGCCGCGGTGCGGGGGGGCTGCAGGCGGGCAGGGGTCCCGGGGGTGACACGGGGCTGTGATGCTGGGTGGCCCCGCAGGCAGGAGCTCTGCCCTCCCTCTGCCAGCCCGCCGAGACCAGCTTCGCCCACCTCTAGCCAGGGGAATGTGGGTGTTTAATGTTTGCCATGGATCTCCCTTCCCAGCTAACAGCTTGGTATTTTGAAAAAAAAGGTGCCAGTCTTTGAATATTATTTTCACATAAATTCCTTACAAATCATAAAATGAAACTTTTAAACCTGATTCCTTTAAATATGGTAGCACCCTATATTTCAAGCCGTCTTGGATGTTGCCAGTAATATTTCTCTCTTTCATCCTATTTTCCTGCACTGTCCCCGTTCTCCTTTTCCATCCATCCTGCTTTACCCTCTGACTGCAGTAATGTCTCTAAAGCTTTGCATTTACACCCACATAGGTCCAACGTCGCTCTGATTTACACCCAGGGTGGGAAGAAAACCAGGCCCTTTGAGCCAAGCGCCGGCACTTTCTGCCGGGAAGCGCCGGCAGCCCTGGGTGTGCTCCGGGCAGTTGGTGGTTTGGGATGGACAGGAGAAGCCGGGCAGGGTCTCCCCGGCTTGGGGGTCGTGCAGGGGGGCTGACCCCAGCTTTCTCCCCTGCGTCAGCCACAGCTTCTCATGAGCTTTCCCGACGGAGGAGGAAGATGCATTATATTTTAATATCTAGAGACTAAAATTAGTTTATATTTTAGCAAGTTAGCACTTCTTAGCAGTTGATTTACTCTCGAAGCTGCAAAATCCGTGAGCTCGCAATTAATCACGCGCTGCCCACTTTCTTTCAGAACCGTGCGGTTGAGCTGTCTGGATCATAATAGGGGCAAACTGCAATTTGTGCAGCCAGAAATTACAGCCTGTGTTCAGCTCTGTCATAACGTAGTTCCTCATCTGCTCATTGTTCTTAATGCGAAAAAAGAGTGTATTTTCTCATTTATTTATGGAAATAAATTTATTATGGATTTATTTAGGGAAACCGCGAACGGGTTGTCTGCTCAGAAGCAAAGGGCTTGCCAAGCCATCTGTGGGACAAAGGGGTTTAGGACATGAACGCGGTGGGAGGAGCGGAGCGGCGGACCATCCCTTGCCCCTGGCCCCAGACGGTGCTGCTACCGTTTGTCCCTGCGCACATCTGGGCAAGGCCTGTGTGAAGTTCTTGTATGAAGCCGGGACAAGTTCCTAATGAGACATTAATAGGTGGCAAAGAAGGCTGTGCATAAACACGAGTTTGTTCAAACATCGTGGACCATATACTTATGAGGGACTGTTTACTAATAAATCAAAAGTAAATTATTGTTTTCTGCTGACATTAAGTAACCTCTGCCAAAAAATTAACCTGTAAACTGTTTGACATCATGGAGTAATATATCAAAATGCTGCCAGCATACTGATCCCTCACTATGCTGCTGCAACAAATCAATTAGGCTACCAATTCTGTTCATTAGAATTCATTTAAATCTCAATTAAAAAGTTAATTAAAAGTAAGAGTGAGAAGGAAATCATGTCTAACATTCTTATTAAACTCAAATCACCAAATTAATTTTAAATCCAAATCAACAATTTAGAAGTGGAGATATAAGGAAAAAGGAAAAAACCCAGTACAGTCTGGTCTCCTGTGGGAAGAGGGAAGGAGGTTGCGCTTTAGTACCCCCAAAGAGCACGATTTTCTGGACCATAACGCTGATCAGAGCCTTGTGCCTTGCAGTTCCATCCTATTTTATTTTAAAATACAGTATGTCTGATTTCTCAGAGAAATTTGTCTTTGTCAAACTGAGCCTTCAGCAACCCTGTGAGTTCAAACAAATCCTGCTCCCACTCTTTTCTTGTTAACTCGCTCCAAACTTCATAGGTTGTTTTTTCCTTCCCTCCTGTGTTACAGAAGACTTTTTTCTGAAAAAAAGGAAGCGGGCCACCTTCTTTGGGACTAAATTCCCACCGCGCTGCTCACAACCCCTCTGTCCCAGGGGGGCAGTGGGGGCTCTGCCCGGGGAAGGAGGGGGCTTTCCCCCAGCCCTGCACACCAGGCATCTCCCCCTCTCCTCTGGCGTTGGGGGCAGAGGGACACGGGTCCAAAACGCATCTCGCTCTAACCGAGGTGTGATGATGACCTGCGACTTCTAAGAGATTGTTTTTAATTAGGACACAGAGCTTTCCTTCCCGGCTGGAAGCAACGTAGTGATTTCTTTTGTTTTCTTAAGGTCCAAAAATAGAGCCCCTTTGGTTGTGAGCATCCTCCTGACAAGCTACAAAAGCCTCAGACTAATTTCATATGCAGTTCTTGGCACCGAGGTCTGGGTGGAGGTGGGCAGGGTCCACCCAGCCTTTCAGTCTCATTAATCATTTGGCTTTCCCTGGCTGCTTGCAGCATCTTCTGGAGGAACCCTTCTCTTTATTCATTCAGACAACCCTTTGGATTAAACAGAGCCAGCTAAATGTCAAACCAAATCTGAGTCTTGATGCAGATAATCATTTCAATAATATTTCTCCATTTGTGCCCAAACACCAAGGGAATAAAGCTTTTCTGCTGTCAGGTAGTGTAAGACTGCAGTTGGTGTAAATGCTTGACATTGAGCCAGATGGCTTAGCCGTGCCGCAAACATATGTTCAACAAGCAGGCTTGCACACATTGGAATTTTATTATTTTGAACTGGTGAGGCATGCATATTTATTTACTTGACCCCCCTTTGGTGTCACTTTGGTATTAAAACAATCAGTTATAGAGCGTCTCCGAGCAGCGGGGCAGCCCAGGTTTATCAACTCCTTGTCAGGCTCCCATCAGCGCCCAGCGCTGGCCGGACTCGCGCCTCTGGAGGGGGGGAAGGTTCCCGGACCACTCCATGGCATGGAGGAGTTCCCCTTCCCCAGACAAGCGTTTACTCTGCAATTATACCAATAATTTTCCCACTTTTTAAAAGCTGGGATCTCTCGACAGGTGATATATTATGCTCTGTCAAGTGCATCCCAAACATCTTGCTGAGATCACCAAATTAGAAAAAATATCAGTGCAAAGGGGAAAAAAATGAACAAGATAAAAAATTAAAATCTTTGGATGGGAGCAGCGGCAGTCAAACACAGAGCTGAGCAAAAGCAGGTCAGGCTGATATTAAATAGCTGGACATAAATCTAAGTAATTTCACAAAACAGCACCAGAATGACCTGGGACCCGCTCCAGAACTCATTAAAAGCTGTAGGAAGCTCTCTCCTGCCTTACATGTGCTCTGGATTGGGCTTGTGTTATATTTTTGGGTCCCAATCCTGGAGCTACGCAGAGCAGTACAGTGCTTTACGACCAAGGCTGCTCTAATGCAATGGCAGGTGCATTTATTCCTTTTGTAGAGAAGTACTAGTATGCAAATAGTGTAGCCTCAAATAGTTGTAAAACCCATATACGAACTCAAAATATTTTAAGATCTTGCCTTCGTGTCGTTAGCTGTATTGCAGCCTGGGTGGGCTCATTTAGCTCTTGCCTCTGCTCGTTCCCGTCCCCATCGGGATGCCTCCCCTCGCCCCTGTGAGCGGGTGATGGGTTTGCTGACCTGCGTGCAGCGGTTAACGTCATTAATGACCCTCATTGTGGTCCTCACGGTGGGTTGGGAGGGCTCAGGGATGCTTGGCAAAGGCTGAGCAAACCCTCGCTGAAGGTAGTGAGTACCTTCCCGCTGATCCGAGGGGCTCTGGAGCCCACCTTGCCGGAGATGAGGCCCATAAGTAGTGGTGCTTGGTTTGCCTCTGACAGGCTGGATTTAAAAATGCAGCGTGTCATTGATATTTGAGACCATTTTTGTACCATAAATGCTAAGCCACTGTTAAAATAATTCTAGTCCACGTGAGAATGCAAACAATCCACCTATCGCAATGAGCGGCAGGCACGGTCAGCAAAGCCCCAGCCGGGGCTGCAGATGGACGCCCTCGCACAGCAGTGATCCCAAAACGCATGAGCAGATAATTAGTCCTTGGGAATACGTCACGATTCCCACGGAAAGCTGCAAAACTTGCCAACAGAGTCGTCAGGCGGGTGTCCGGGGCAGGGTTTGCCTGCCGTATGGGCGATGGGCTGCACCGGCATCCTCGCCTCCGTGCCCGAGCGGAGCGGGCAGCGTGGGCTGCCCTCACCCTGCCTGCCCTGCCAGCGCTGCCGCATTCCCACCGGGACCCTCCCCACCCAGGGGAGATTTTCCATCCACGCTGCTGACGCGTCCGGCGCGGTGATGGCTCCTGCCCGGGTGCCATCTTCAGCTCTAGAGAGGTAGACATAAAATAATTTAAACCAGTAGCCTGTCCTTGCCGTTGGGCGCTCAGTGAAAAATCGGAGAAAAAAAACTTGCCGTGACTGCAATCGGGGCAGGTCAAGTGCGAGAGCAGATGTGATAACGGGTGCAGCCCGTGCTCTTTCAGGAGTGCCATCGCCGCCGCCGTGCTCCGGCTTTCCGCAGCCGTGCTCATTGTTGTCTGGGGCTGGGTTTGTGTTATTTCAGCTTCAGGGGGCAAGGACCGCCAATTATTTTTGTCCGTAAAGTGCCATGCACATCTGGGATGCTCTTTAAATAGTGCTAATAATAATGTTGTAGCTCCTGACAAAGCTTTTGCCCGTTCCACAGTCCTCGAGCGTGCTGCAGCAAATTGCTAAGCAACA
Organism: Haliaeetus albicilla; assembly: GCF_947461875.1. Lineage (NCBI taxonomy): Eukaryota > Metazoa > Chordata > Aves > Accipitriformes > Accipitridae > Haliaeetus > Haliaeetus albicilla. The sequence continues at coordinate 1,123,975 of NC_091486.1, forward strand.
CCGATTTCCCCACTTGTTTGCAATTGTGTGGTGCATTACCGGGGCTCCCGGCGGCCTCTCGCCCCAAGGGGCAGCCCGCTGCTCGCCGCTGCGCTGCGCCCGAGGCTGGGATTGTGCCGAACACGCTCGGCCGAAGCACGCACGGACCCCGGTGCCCTGGGATCCAGTGGCTGCTGCTCCAGGCGCTGCAAAACACCGGGCGGTCAGGTAATAGTGACCGGGGGCCCGAACACCCAAACTGAGGGCTGGGTGCCAGCCTCGTGGTGTTCACTCAAGAGCAACGATGTTTTTAAAGCAGTGGTCTTTGTGTTTCTGCTCCATGCCTTCAGGGTTCGTGCTTTCCTCTTTTTCACTGTACAACTAGTTCATTTATTTATTTACTTTCAGGAAGGATGGAGAAGGATGCCGTGGCTCTTGCGGTAAAACCACAAAGTCTGGCCATGCCCCCGCACCCACCGTGGCACGCACCGGCTTCGCCGCGCCTCGGGCACCGCGGTGATGTATTGCCTGCGCCCGCAGGAACGAATGGTGTGATCCTGAATTGCGCTGGCTGGATTATGGATTTGTTGCATATGAAATAGGATTACCCTTAATATGAGATAAAATTCTTTTCTTCCCAATTTCTAAATCTTTGGAGGGACTAAAGGGCACATACAAATGGGCACGGTGACTAAATGAGATATGCCACGCCGCGATAGCGGAGACAGATGTGTCATGTTTAGATGCGGTTGTGTTTCCAGAAGTACTCATTTCGAGCTAATCAGCACTGCTAAACAGTCATTTTGATTTATATCTGTTGATAAATCATTCTTCCTTAGCAATATCCGGCTGGGATCGAGTCGGGAGGAGTCGGTGCCTCCTCGAAGCGCAGGGCAAGCCGGGAGGACGCTCTGGCAGCCAGCTCCGGGGGACTTCGGCAGGCGCCCCGGCAAATCGCCAGGGCTACGTTCAACAGCAACAACAAGAAGCTTCACCGGCGTTTTGGCGTTGCTGCTATTACCGGAGTTTTGGGTTGGTTTGTTTACCTTGCAGTCGGTGCTCTCTGGGTGCGAAGCCGTAAGGTTCGGGGCAGCCCGAAACTCCCGGCGGCTGAGCCGGTGCGCAGGCACTGCCGGCTGCAGCCGGGCACCGCGCATCCCTGCTGGGCAGAGGTGCTGGGCGCGGATCCCGGGGCATCGCACCCACCGGCCGTCCCAAGCTGTGGGTCCCGCGCCTGAGCTGCCGGCGGGGCGGGCGGCCGCCGTCCCTCCATTTACCTCGGGAGCGACTACATAAAAAGCAGAAGAAAATTGGTAGAGGGAGAGATTGCTCATGAATTTTCCTATTTGTTTTGCTGGGTTTTGAATTACTTTCCTCCACTGAACAAACCCACCCATCCGCATTTGCATAGTGTGAGCCCATGACGGGAATATTTAAAATAAAAGGCCCGAGCAGCCCTGCTATAGTACCAGGGATTCTATTGAATGTGTGAGAACAAAGTGTTGCTTCTTGTCCATGTATCTTCAAGTGAACCGTTTCCAGATCCATTTAAACCTAACAGCTATTTGACCAAGAATTTGTGTTGCATTAAATCCTAAATATATTTATTTTCCATTTCCCTGAATTCCCATCCTTTCAGCGGAAAGCTAGTGGGTGTTTGTCTTTCATATTTATACACTGTCATTACAAAGTATCAGAGCATAACTTTGGAAAAATAGCTCTGCCACGGAAATCTCGTCTGCAATTACGAATGCAGCTCTTGGAGAGTCTCTTCAAAATCCTCAGATGAGAAGTGCGAGATAGAACTATAGCATTTATTGCCGTGTCTGTAACGGGATGCTGAGCTGGCTGGATGCCATGGTGCTCCATGGGAGCTGGGTGACCGGAGCCAGGAGGAGGGTGATGGGCTCCCTACGGACCCTGAAAGGGCTCGGGCGAACCCCTGCTGGCTGCCGCCCGCCTGGGGTGTGTGCAAGCAGCATGCAAATTTTATGGCAAATTTTCTACGTGAACCTACATGAGGCCGCACGGCTGATGCAGCCGGCGATGGCCTCTCCTCCCGACGGAGAGCCGTGCTCCCGCCGGGCCGGCAGAACGGGAGCAGCCAGGGCACCCGGCGGGTCACCTTTGGGAACGGAGGAGCGGCTGCCCTCCTCGGCGCAATCCTGCTAGAAAACACAGAGTAAATCGCGCCTGCCAGTGATTTCCTTCAAAAAAAAAAATGAAATGGAACTGGAGTTGACTTAGGATATAGATCTCTATCCTCTCAGTCATTTTTGTGCTATTTTTTCATAAACTTGGCTGCTTCTCGTTTGCCCTCTAATAATTCTCTGAAGGCTCATTTCCCCTGTATAACTCTGTGTAAACACGAAGTTGAGGAAAGGGTATTTAGACTCATCCTTCAGGAATGCTGTTTTTGAGAAAATGCTTGTTTACCTACGTCAGTAATTTTCAAAAATATAATGTGCATTTGAAGATCAAAGATAATCATGTGTGAAAACTCCAGCATTTCGATCAGGTCGAAACTCCTGCAGAATTGCATTTTCACCACCGCTCCATGCAGGCTTGCCTTATATCATGAAAACAATGAAAAGGCAAGTGATCCGCCAGCTCTAACAATAGGAGGATTAATACCGAACACCTCCGATGGCTGATGGCGTGGGTCCTTTATGACATTATTCTTCATGAGTGAGGAGGGACCTGATAATTCATGTTATTAGGTCTTCCCTCACGAGTAAAGATAAATGTCATCAAAGGTAGGAGCCATTATGTATTCTATACAATGCAAGTTACCTCGCTACAATTTTTTCTCAGTGTATTTTCTTATTGTTTTATGTATGCAAGGGACAAAATATTTGTAAAAGCTCATAAAAATTATTTTTTAATGTATTTTTTAAGACTACAAAAGAATAAGTCATCGATGACATGCTCGGCACGCATCACATTCTCCTTTTTCCCCAGTTTGCAGAAATGGACAAGCCTGGGGAGAAAATCACAGCTCTGGTTCCCCGAGTACCAGAAATGCATGAAGTCAGGTGTAACTGGGGAGCCGGTAGCGAGGCAGAAGGTGACACCCCGATCCCCTGGCCAGTGGCCAGGCTGGGCCAGAGCTGTCCCAGCGGGTCCCACTGCACATCCCCACTGCCCCCGGCACCCTCCGAGGAGTTCAGTTCTGCCCAGCACCCAGATTTTGAGTTTTCAAGAAACCCGTCCCAACTGGGTCAATAAAGGCACTGCTGAACTCCGCTGATAATTGTATACAGCACCAGTGGCTATAGGCACGCCATCGGATGAGAATTGGGCTTCCCATTAAAAAAAGTAACAGCAGTGACAAAATCCCTTTTTAAAAATTTCAGTAAAGCAAAGAGATTAAAAACCTGACTGGTAGAGAGTCCAAAACCTGCAGAGCCCAAGAAGATCTCTAAACTGACCCTTTGAAAAAATCTTAGGAAATTTTCCTGAGTGGCTGATTCATACAAGCTGATACCAAATAACCAGACAGCCCTGAGCTGGGCTCGACAGGGCCACTTTAATTTTACCTACGTGAATGTGTGAGTGTTTGTATAAAGTAACTTATTCCATGGCATAACACTGAGGAAGCTGTTGGGGTGTCACGGACATCGGTGATGTTGGGGATTTACAGACAGTTGTGCGGTGCGGGTCCCAGCTGCCTGCCTGGCACGACTGTGAGCCCTTGCGCTCCTGTTGGCACGGCACGGCACGGCATGGCATGGCACAGCATGGCACAACCTTTAAGGTAGGACAGCAAAACAGCCAGGAGACCATGTTGTGTTGTTTTAATTTATAAATAGAATGAAAAATGAGGGGACTGTGTTAGCGTTTCCAAGGGCAAGATTGGGGGTGCCCGCGCCGCGGGGCTGTGCTCGCATGGACCTCGTGGCGGGTTCAGGATGCCTTGGCTCTTTGTCTGTAAAATGTTCGCTCTGCATTATTTATCTGCACTGGGTTTTTCTGGGCTCCGGTCTGCTGGCACCACCAGCGTGGCAGTGTGGGAGCCCAGGACCCCCCCAGACTCCGTCTGGCTGCTATCGCCAAGCTGCGGGTGTTTCAGCGAAGCGCTAGTGAAGGCATTTGAAGTGTGAGTGCCACACTCGAGGCGGTGGGGCAGGACACCGAGAGCAGATGGCTGTCCCGGTTGGAGCGCCTGGCTGCACCACTGGTGCTGGTTTATCCTTCTGCGGCTTTCCAGCCTGTGGGAGCCTGGGGCTGCTCCCACACCCTTGTCCCTGGCAGAGCACCGTGGCTGCGGCACCATACCGGGACCCTGTACGCGATGTTTCTATGGGCTCAGAGATGACCTGCAGCATCACGGTGGTGGGACAATTCCTAAATCCTGTGGCTGGAGGTGATTCATCAGGCGAGGCAGGAAAGGATCCGTGCCCACGCCTTCAGCAAACAGGAATATGCACGTACACACAAGGGCAATTACTTTGTGCGAATGTGACAAGAGAAAATTGAATGTAAAGTCTGCTGTAAACAGCCAATAAATCTTGCTTTCTATGCTCAGTTGAGGAGGAGCCCAGGTGTTTGTAAGTCCCTGTGTAGGTAGCGGGAGCGCAGCTATGCACGTGGTGAAAGGGGACGGAGCGGGGACTGGAGCTCTCTGCACCCCGAGCGCATTCACATGCATCGCCCACCCCTTGGGTTGCCGGCCTCGGAGCGCCCATCACTCCTGTATCCCTGGGTGCTCAGTCAGAGGAAGAAAACCCTGGAGACGCTCCCAGCACCAGCCCACGGCTCCCTGCCAATGTGAGCGATGCCCAGATGGCTCTGCAGAAACCCGGCTTGCTCCCCAAAGACTCTGTGTGGCGACCGAAGGGGGATGAGGAGGATGCCCACAGGGGCAGCAGTGATGCTCGTGCACTGGTAGGTGCCCACCCTCACGTCAGGGCTGCTGGGTTTCCCCAGGGGCATGCCCTGCAGCCAGGAGAAGATGCAATGTGTGGTCCGCTCCCCCTCCCCTTCTGCCCCAGGCACGGCCCCCGCAGACCATCGCGAGCCCATGGACCATCCCGGTTCTGTTTGCCCCCCCCGGCATTTTTGCCCCAAAGCCCCGGCAGTGCAAGCGCTCCATCCCATGCCAAGCTGCCCTTGTCTCTTGGGGCTGCGGAGGACACCTAGGGACCCCAGAGCCGCCTTGGCGCTCACCTTCCCTGTGTCCCACTGCCCCACAACAGGCATCGGGGTGTGGAGAGGGCGATGCCCTCCCAGGAGCCGGGCTCGGGGCATTTGGGGGCCCTGGAGGTGGCACGTCCCCCCCCACTGTCGCACCCCGGGGCACCCGTCCCCAGGCGAGGGTGGGAGCAGGGACGGGGCCGGACAGAGCTGTACCCAGAGCTGGGGAGGAAAGTTTGTAAAGAAAGTACTGAACACAGACTTCCCGGGGTATCAGAAGGAAAATTTATGCATCGCCTTTGAGTTCAACTTCTCCATTAAAGCTTTTTCCCTATAATCTAGGGAGTTCTTATCTTGGTGACTTATGATGTTATGGAGGGGCTCATGCATGGAAAATGTCAATAGAAATAGTAACTCTAGAAGGGAAGGGCCTCCTAATTAGTCCCCATTTAGATTTTATGATGGCTTTGAGATCTGCTCATCCTGACAGTGCGCACTCTGGTTACATATTGTTCTAGCCTGAGGGAACCATAGGAAAATCCAGATTTATTGTACCTATCATACCAGCATATTTCATTTGCCATTATGAGCAGCCATCTCGCAATGATGCAGGAGTATTTATTACAGATTAAATTGTAGGACCTGGATGGTTTAGTGAGGTTCTTGAGGTATCATTTATGTCATTAACTGGCTCATTATCAGATCTGCAAATCTCAATTCCTTTTTTTGTGCCTTCTGTTTAAGAGTGGGGACCTGGGCTGGGGCTCCGGCAGGCTGCGGGTCCCGGGGCGTGCGTGCACGCCTGCACGCGTGTCCGTGCATGCACACGCGTGTGCGTGTACGCGTGTGTCCATGTGCGTGGTGCCGGGGCACGGGGGAAGCGCAGCCCCTGGCTCCTGCCTTAGGGAGAATGGGCGCTGGGAGCCGGGGTCGGGCTGCTCCGGCTCCCCGGGGACCGTTGATGGCAACGCTTAATAACCGGCTACGCACGTGCGTGAAAACAGGACACAAACCTGCCTTGAGCGAGGGTGGCGTTTCACCCCGTCCTCTCCCATATGTTTCTGTACCAATTCCTCTCCATTAAACCGCAACTTAGAAAGGAAAAGCTGAGAAAGGCAGTGGTAGGAGAGGAGGTAATTTAACTCTAATTATTTAACAAGTCTATTCCAGGCGTAAGCTTATTACCAGTGGCGAAAGAATACGTTGGATTTTTTTTTTCTCTCTCTCTCTCTTTTATGCTTTATCTCTACTTGGAGAATTATTTGAAGAGGTTTAATCCAGCCTTGATTGTTGTTGTTAATGGGAAAGGAGAATAGGTTATTCTTACATGTGCTCAGCTGCTCGACTCTCCAGAAAAGTCACGGAGAGAAAGGAGCTTTCAGACACTGCCTCTGCTCTTCGATTTAGTGATATTATTTGAATTTATTGTTCGATTCGACTCACGTGTCCTTCCTTGTTGGTATTTGCCCTATTTACTCTCCTATATTGCTTTTTCATAAAACCAGGGAATGGCATTTAAGTTGTTGTGTTCTTTGGTATTAAAAGGCACTCCGTACAAGCCCAGGAGCACATCCCGGATTGCGGGGTTCAGGGCACGGACTGCGGCAGAAGGTGCCCCACTGTTTGGTTGCTGAGATTAATTAATTCAGGTGATGGCTAATATTTGAGGGGAAACTAAAGCGTGGGAAGTCAGCAATAATGCATCAAAAATACAATCTCTTCTCTCCCCTCACTTTGCAAGCCAAAGGCAGTGAAAAGACTTCTGAAGGTGTTTAGATTGGTTGATTGCACCCGAGAGTTATTTTGGTAAAAGTAATAATTTGGGGGCTCTAAACTCATGGCATTAAGAGGATAAATACAGGCAACCACCTCCCCAGGGCCGCTTACCGCAGGGGGGAGTTCACCGGGGCATTTCTGACGGCTTCGTTGCTGCGTGGGTGCCTGTACGGCATCGTCGCAAAGGGAGCAACCGCGCGATGCTCTGGCGCAAGGAGGGGACCACTCGGGGAAGGGAGATGAAGGGGAAATTCAAGCCCAAGAAAGGTCCTTCTGGGATGTCTCCGAAACAGACGATCAGCACCCAAACATTTTCTGACCGAGACTGAAAACAAAGCAAGCTGCCACGCAGACACCTCGCGTTAGACTTGTTGCTCGCAGCCCAGAGCTAATAAAGTGGTGCCAAAAGGTCGGCGGAGAGAGTCTCGCCCCCTTCCACTAGCCAGGTCACTGGGGGGCTTCCCCACAGCTTCGTCCTTGTTACGCTGATCGGGGAGATCTTGCCCCAAGGACGCCTTAAACATCCCCCTGTAAAAATATGTACACAGTTTAACCTCCAAAGTCTGTAATACATTTTCGAGATCCGTAAAAATTAACGCTTCGGGGTTTTTGGTGTGGTGCTACTCATTTTATTTAACATTTTGTACATATCTCTTAACAGAGCTGTCTGCTCCAGAGTTAAAATGTGCAAACCAGGTTGAAAATAAAAGGCGTGAGAGTATTTAGACTGGACTTTTTCCCAGAAAAGGATGAGAATCCCCTAAGCATTAAAAAATGTTTAAATGAGATGCTTCTCTCTGTAACTTATAAATGGCCCTTTCCTCTTTATTTAATTTATTTTGCATTTTCCTTTATCAATCTAAAAAAGGGGGCATTTATAAACTTAAAGGAGAAGAATTTTTTGATATTTATCTCAAATCAGCCTTCTAATATCTGCCTTCAGTGTTCACACTCACTAAGGAAATCTTAAATGAGAATGTAAATAAAAGTGGCAATGTGTGTGTCTTGTTTTAAAGAATATTTTCTGTTCTGAGCAGCTGCAGTGCCTTAGGTAATTTAGATATTTTTGTGTGCTTTAAAACTACAACTGCATCAGCGAGGAAAGCATCTGTACATAGAAATGGATATTGTTTAGCTATTCCCTCAGTGGGTATTTTAAAATGAAAATGGATTCTAATTATTAAAAATAATAATAAAATCCCTTTACCTGAGTTGATAGCCAATTACTGAGAACTTAGTGCTAAATGAGTCGTCTCTCCCAGCCTGTATACTATAGGTACCCTTGAATAAATACAAATCTGCAATGCTATAAATAGGCTCCTTGAAATAAAAGTCTTATCTGAGCCTGCTTTGTAATGCTGCTCTCGCCAAGCTCAGTCTTTGCAGTATAATCTTAATATTGAGCTTGCTCGTTAATCTCCATTCCTTTTTTAGGTTAGTCTAGACTGTTCTGGTAGCGGTGGTGCTAGCTGGGTTGCCGTAGGAACAAGGAATTCAAGTAAATATGCTCACAGAGAAGAAATGTCTACTAATTAAATGTGAATAGCATTGATAAGGTGCCAGATCTGGTAAAATGTAGACCATAATGTCCTTTGATGTCGTTCATTAGAAAATACATATATATATAAAAAAAAATATATATACATGAGAGGTTTGCAAGACTTATATAGGATACATATACTTCTTTGTGGGGAGAATTACATATGTTGAAGACGGCAGCAACATTTTTATATGGAAGTGGTGCTTTATATGGTTTTGTTCCTTTTGAGGCTATAAATTCTGTAATCTTAGGCGTATATCCTTTTATTGCATTTACATGGCAGATAAAGACATTTGGTTCACTGCTGCGAGTGCTGGAAGCCCTGATTAATCCCTCACCAGCACCTAGCTCGGTTTTCACTGCCGGGATACGTTTTTTCTCATCGTTCTACAAAAAGGGACCCCGCACCCGTGGGGTGCTGCTGCCCCGGCGGGGGGGTCCCACCCTGCCGGGCGGATGCGCACCCCATTGCATCTCCCTGGCTGCCTTGGGGGGACCCATGTGGCTGGTCCTGCCGCCTCTTTTGGGGTGTCCCCGTGAGCAGCTCCGGTGCCCTGGGGTGCTACAGCCCAGCAGGTACAAGGGGAGCCGGGGGGGCGCGGGAGGCCACAGCAGCATTCCGGTATTGTGGTGGCTATGGTTGTCTTCCAGTTGCCAGCAAAAATGGAAGAAGAATTGCACGCTGCGTGGCTGGTTTGACAGCAGCTCCATCCCGGGTCTGACCCCCCCGGCCATTGCCCTGACTGGACACAGCCCCCCCGGACTCTGCGGTGGCCCCCAGGATGGGGATGTGGCCAGGACACGGACACGGCTTCGGGACCGGGATGCTGCCTGCCAGGCATGCCACGGGGGTCAGCCCTACACGAGCCCAGCTCGGAGCTCCCGTCCCTGTTTATTTATCTCTGGACTGGCAATTTTTGTTCTGATTCTGTGTTTCAGCTTGGCCCCCCTCCACAGGACTTGATGCCTCGGTTTACCCTGGATACAAATGGGATAATAAAACTTCTGATCTCCCTGACTCCTCTTTGTTTGCTACTTAGCTGATTCCCTTTTTTTTCCAGGCAATGACTATTTGATACTGCATACATAAATCAAACCCAGCTAGAGCCCCAGTAGGTACTGGGGCTGTTAAGCGTGCCTAGCAAAGCTGGCTGATCAGGCATCCTACCAAAATCCAGAATTTTCCAGCTATCTAATTCTAAAAACAAATGAACTGCAAACATTGCTAAATACACTAATGTTACAGACGGGGAAACTGAGGCATAGAAAGAAGATGCAGATTTTATTTCAAAGCCTCTAATATTGGAAAGTTGGCTTCATTAGCTTATGCTTCCCAAAATACCAGGGAAATGGCTGGGTTTGCTGAGCACATTAATTACGTGCAAGGGCAAAAACGGGGTTTGCTTTTTGCATGTATCACCCACCCCCCAGCTCTTCTGCAGCACACAAACATCACCTGGCTCTTTCGGTTACCTTCACAGAGCCAAGGACTCGGGGTCAAGATGCTGAGAGAGCATACATAAAATGAGAGTTGATCATCAAAACTCTTATAGCAACACTTTGGAACGTCATTGTTCCCTGAAAATGATATGTGCAAAGGTTTCCTGTAAAGAACAATGTTTTTACTAAATCTGTGTGCAGAGGATATTCTACCCACCGGACAGCAGCTTCTCAGTGGAGCAGAAGGAAAGTATTCTTCATCTGCATAAACATGTAGGCTCTGCGAGCGCACTAATTTCATTCTCATTTTTAATTACAGTTCAAGGACTAAATTCATCTCAGTCATGCTCATGCTTAGGTGAGATAAATCCAATGAGGGTCCCACAGCTTTACAGCAGTGCAGTAGGAACAGGATTTTGCCTAATTTCCTGATGCCCCCTCTCCCCCATGCTTGCCGGGTGCTTTTACACTTAGCCTTGGCAGTTTTTTTTCACACTTGCCTTGGCTTTCACACTTAGCCGTCTCCCCGAAGGGAACAAGGGTCAGGGCAGAGCTTCACTGGCCTGAATGGTTCCAGGTTCTCTGCTGGCTTTCCTTGAATTTTGTGATCTTCTGTCCATCTCCTGGTGTCATCACTTCGGTTCCTCCCGTCCGAGTGTGGTAGGAACCAAAAATGCCATCCTTGCCCTCCGTGCCTGGCGATGCCCTGTGCCGAGAACCAGGAGTGTTCCCAGGCAGGCAGAGTGGGATGATGCTGGGGCTGCCTGGGACCCCCAGCCTCCCCGCGACCACCCAGCTCCTGCCCCGGGGGAACACTCCCCACACCCCATTTTTCCTGCTGGCCAGGGACAGGAGCCACAGGACGAGGAGTAGGGATGGTGGGAGCCTCCGGCCCTGGCTGCAAGAGCTGGTGGCCCAGAGCCCTGGGGTCCTGAGGGACTGGCCAGCGTCCCCCCTTACCACTGAGGGTCAGTCCCTGCCCGGGGGGGGGGGGGGGAACGCCTTCGCCCACGGGCTCATCCCCATGTTCACCCGCCGGCTGTCCAAACCAAGACGGGGGCTTATCTGGGGACCGGTGCTTAACACGTGTAAGTAGTCACAGGATCAGGCCACCAGCTTTCCGACCCTTAGCAGCCATGGTCCTCACCCCCCTGGCCCCCCCCCCCAGGCCCAGCCTGCCCCCTCAGCGCCCCGTGGGCGCAGACACTGGTGGGCATCAGGAAGCCGCAGCATCTTTGTGATTAATGGTGCCCGGCCCGGCTGTCGGCATGTGGCACGAGATGCAGATGATAGCTGGCAGATCGCTACTCTGATGGAAAAGTGTCTGGAAGAAAGACAAGCTGATCTTAGTGCCCCCGACCATTTACAATTTATATGTCCTTGTCAGATAGGGAGTTTGATGACTCTAATGTCATGTTTGTCCTTCACCCTGAGAAAATCTCCTTTTAAAGATCACCAGCCCATCTCTATTGACAGTAACTGTGCAGGTCATGGTATTAACATGTGTTGGATTTTTCCAAAATGCTGATCTTTTTTAATCGTAAAAAAAGAGCAAAAAAATAAAAACCTGCAATTCCCAAACCGGACGGGACTCAGACAGAGCTCAGCTCTAGAGGCGAATTGGGGCTGGATGTGGGTGAAGCAGCAGCCTGCGTGGTGGTGAAGCCTGGTTTGCTCCTCTAGCGTAACCAGGGTTTGTCATGCAGAATTTTTTTCCGCTTCTGAGAAAGGCTCTCTGAGATGCGAATATTTTCATGCCCTCTCAGGAGACCTGTGCTCAGCCCTGGTACTTTCATTTCCCACAAATCCTGCACTCGCACAGGACAGTGGGCAAAAGCTGTGCCTCTCCCAAGAGCAGGGAGCCGCCAGGTGAGCACGTGCTGGGGTTGTAGGGAGCCTTGTTGCCTTTCTGAGCCAAAGTAAGAAACTCCCACCACCAGAAATTAGACTAAAAATAGTAAGGCCACTAATCTGCCACCCTTGCCAAGGCAGGTTTGTTCTCTCCAGAGGTTTATCGAGTGCCTTGTTCAGCAGAGTTCCAGCTATTCAAGTGATGCTGCTTCCACCACATCCCGTGGGAGACCACCAGGGATGCTCTGCGAGACAAAGACATTTTTTGAATTTCAGCCTTCTTTTTATTGCTTTACTCCATCTCTCGGTGTTCAGCCATCCTTGAACCACTCTGCACTTGACCGCTGTGTTGCATCTACCTTTCAAAACTGCCGCTGTCAAAGAGCCATCAAAGTCAATGGGCCTCTTACAGTGGGTGAGAGAGTAAGCTGACCCCCCAGGTCTGTGTGCTTGTGGCCAGCAGAAGCTGGGGTGCAGGAGAGCCCCCCCATACCAGCAGCAAAGCCAGTGCTGAGGGCTGGGCGAGCACTTCAGATCTGTGGGGCAGAGCCAGGGACGAGTCTTTGCTGCACATCCGGGGTGCTGTTGCAGTGGAGACCTGCCTCTAGCTTTCCAAACTCACTCTCTTTTGTACAGGTAGGTCCAAAGATGTCATTACTGACGATGCGACTGGTGGCTGCGTGCTGGGGCAAAACGTTTTCGCTTGCTCGACCTTTTTCAAATTTTATGCTCACACCTATCCAGGCTGTGGCCGAGAGGGAGAGCGTTGAAGAGGTGACCCCGCTTTTGCCCGGAGGACTCGGCCAGCCGGGGCTTTGCCTTCTGCCACCCAGCAGCCCCGCGCGGCGGCGGCTGGACCCCCGCCTCGGGCTGACCGCCCTGCTCCGGGCATCCTCATCAGGCGGCAGGTCCTCCGGGGCTCGCAGGGAGAAGGTTGCTTCCTCACCCCACGCACCACAATTACACAGGCTAATTGAGGGCACGCCGCTAGTTGCGGCGGTGGCGGGGGGGGGGCTCGGGAAAGCGCGGGGCTCTCACGGTGTGCCGGTGCCACCAGCGTGCTGCGGGGAGGGGGCAGACGGCACGGCTGGGCTCCCAAAATCCCGGGACAGTGCCCGGCTGTGCGGCGACGGCACCCTAAAAAGCCGGGTACGGGGGGGTAATGGCGAACCCCTCCGCTCTGCTGCCGTTCATGCCAGGGTACTCGGGAGTACAGGACGGGGTCTCTCAGCTGGTGGCATGAGTCCTTCGGGGGCGAGAACTCAACAAAGGACTTTATTTATTTAGGGACACTCCCTAAAATGTAGTAGAACATGCTTTTATGTCTTTGCGGGGTGCCTTGTATGACTGAAAGGTGGCAAATCCCACACCGTGACTGCGTGGGTCCCATCAGCCTCCCCCTGACCCCCATGTCCCACAGAGGTTCCCGTCCTGCGGATCCACCTTTCAGACAGAAACCTCCCAGCACTGGGGTCTGTCCCCTTTGTAGGATAAGATGCATTTTAAGAAGGAAAAAGCAGAGGTACTGCAGAGCCTAAGCATTCGTTACCTCTTATGTGCTCAGACATCCATGTTTTATAGTCTCAGCTTTACTCTTTGGAGAGCTTTGGAAAAGGGAGTACAGTATAAAACATCTTCTGAAACTCTATCCCAAACATTTAAAGGAACCATGTTCCTACCCCTTTTATGTCACTCTCCAGCGCCGCTCCAGTGATCACAAGTCACAGGACAATATTGTCACTTTGCTCATTTTGGAGACAGCTTTGAGTCTGAAGTTCTCACGTGTGCTCACGTCAGTCACAGTGCTCATGCCCTCAGCCTATGTGAGAACAGCAATAGTACTAGGTGACGTAACCAACCGGAATCCAGCCAGTCTGTGAAGTTAAGACATTAAGAAAATAAAATTAAGATTCATAAAAAGTCAAAAGACTCTTTAAGGAAGAAAGAAGAGATGTGTTTCTGACAAGGCTACTCAGTGTCGGTTCTCCATTGGGTGCCGTGGCTCCTGCCAGCTCTCAAGAGCTGCCCAGCTCTGGGGGGGGGTCATTTCATTAGACACCGAAATTAGCCATTTAGGCCAAAGCACGGGGGTCAGCGGAGAGACACTGGTCGATACCTCAGGACTGTAACCCCTCCCTGTGTACGGGGTGTCCCCTGGAGCCACAGCGGGGGCCAGCCCCCGCGACCCCCGTGCTGTCCCCGTGAGCGGGGAGCAACTGGAGACCAGCTCACGCTGGGGTGAGAGCGGGGAAAATGAATGTGCATGAGTACTCCCGTCTCCTTCCCCAGGTGCTGCCGGGTCTGCGGCATGCGAATGTCAGCAGGGCGAGGGATGCATCCCCGGGGAGCTGGGCCAGGAGCCGGGCAGTGGCGGCACCCCATGCCCCGTCCTTTCGGGGGGCTCCATCCATCGGCTGCCGTCGCTTGCACAGGATCCTGCTGCTTAGCTTTGCAAAAGAGGAGAGAGAAGAGGATGGTCGCTTGGGAAGTTATAAATTTAATGGACAGTGGGTTTAACTCTGGTGCTTATGTTATGAAATGCAATGATTACACGGTGCGGGAACACGCGCAACTGAATTCAGCCTTAAAAATAAAGGAAACCAAAACAACTGCGAGGGCCTGACCCCGCAGCTCTCCCGCCTGGGAAGGCAGGGCGCACTGCTGTGTTTGTGCAACCGGAGCCGACGGCTCAGCTTCGCATCCATGGGGGTGCAGTCTTTATCCAGGGCACACATGTAACTCCCATTAATTTAAGGGGAATTATGTGAATTGTACAGCAAGAGTTGACTATACTCCTGAGTATTGCTGTTATTATGTTTACCATCAATATTCATGAAGTCTTCTTAAAAAAAAAAAGCGGCAGCAGGGAAAATTTGCTCTAAAATAGAGAAGTGTAATATCTTCTGGGAGCGCTTGTGAAAGCAGCATTTCTTCCAATATATTTTCACTATGTATTTCTTAGAGTGTTGTCCTGAGTTACGAGGACAGTTATTGAAAATAGCAAATTGTCATGATACTGCACATCATCATTGCAATGTTTGGCCTCTTCAGGAAATCAATTGGTCTTGATTAATAATTTGCTTTGGAGTTTTCCAGCCTAGGCAACTCCCACGTATAAGCAAACATGTAACTTTAGAACAAAGAATCGCACAAAAGCCTGCTTCTCCTTTGTGCGGTGCTTTATTTGGGTAGATGCACCAATATGGTTTGTATTGAGTGCCAAAAGACAAAATTTCTGTGGGTGTTTCTTCTGCTCTGAAAGTCTGTTGTCTTTTATACGTATCACAGCATCACTTATGACTCCTTCACAGGCAGCACTTTGATTTATGCAAACAACTGTAAATGGTTTATACATTTGTGGGGAAGCAAGGGGTAGCGGGCAGCAGCGGGGGCTGCAGGTGAGGAGGAGGAGGAGGAGGAGGAAGAGGCTCTCCATCCCCACCGCCGGGAGCCCGGCCGTGCCCCGGGCTGTGCCGGGGCTATGCCGGGGCTGTGCCGGCGGCGGGGCAGAGGCTGCTCTGCCCTCTGATTAAAGCCAGCAGAGGGAAAAAAGGCAGAAGTGGGCCCGTGCCTTCTGTCGCTGCCTCCAGCCGCGGCCCCGCAGCAGCCTGCCAACAGGGCACTGCTCTGCCAGTTGTAAATTTTAATTGGCCATCTGGGGAAAGCACAAACCACTGACTAGAGATTAATCAGTAAATTAACCCAGGCATAATACACATTTCCCAGCGGGGCCTGGGCTGCTCGAGGCTGGGGCGGAGCAGCCGGGGATGCGGGAGGACTCGTGCAGGGATGCTGTTATTGCTTACCGCCGCACCGCCGAACATCTTCCCCGTGTCCCGAAATTCCCTTCAGCGTGACCTTGGCGGTGCCCCTGATTTGTATGGCAGTTGCAGAGAGGTTTCCCTGTAAGTGCTCAACACAGATGGCACAGGTACCGCTGCCGCCGGAGGAAGAGTTGATGAATCAGTGAATGTGACAACTTCCCTCTGGTGAGCTGTTCGCTTGGCTGTGGAGCCGCCTCCGGGAAGAAACAGCCGTGTACCTGCGGCTGTGCCCGGCAGGGATCGCAGGAGGTCCGGGCTGTGCAGCCAGTGCCCAGCCTGAAAGCAGGGTTGGGGATAAACAAGCCCCCCCCCCCAACACCTCCATCCATGGAGGGCAAGCTTTCCCATCCACTTTGTATTATTCTTCAGCCTGAAGAAAAATTTCAGGCATCCCTTGCATAGCAGGAAAGTCACCTCTGGCTCGAGCATCCCGCCCTGAGTGCCTCTCTAGCTGCAGAACCCTGACAGGGGCACGCCGTGGGCAGCAGAACCTCAAGCTCTGTCTCAGCTGCCCAGGGAAGGGGCAAAACCCGCTTTCCCCCCGATGGTCACGTCCCACGCCAGTGGCACGGGTGGCAGGAGTGGTGGGGAGGAGCAGGGGGGTAAACACTGACCGGTGGCAGCATCACTGCCCAGTCCGGACTGCAGGAGCCCGGCAAGGTTTGGGTTCAGACAAGGACATTTCCATCCACATCCACATGGCAGCGCGGTGCTGGCGGGTACCAAAGCCTGGCTTGTCCCACCGCTGCGGGCGGCACCGCAGCATCCCTCCCTCCTGCCCGGTGGTCCTTGCCTTTGCAATGGCCCGTGAGAGAGCCAGGATCCGTCCCCGCTCCCTGGCTGTCTGCAGGCAGCCCCCGCCAGGGCTGGGGGACGGCGGGCGAGGAGGGAGCTGACCCATGCGGATGCAGTGGCCACCACGTCGAGGGAGAGGGCCAGGAGCCCAGGCTGACATACACCCCCCCACTGAGAGTACCGCTTTAGCAAGGGTTTGTCTTTATTGGCAATTATCACGCAGCTGCATTATGGCACACGTTTTTCTTGCAAGGCAAACGAGAGGAACCCCGCTTGCAATGCGATGTTTCGGGGCAGAGCTAATAATCCTCTCCTATCACAAATGCTGGATGCGGCATTAGACCGGGAGGAGACTCTCCCCGTACCACCCAACGGCATTGCATAGGTTTATACCAACTTTCCTGTGCCTTTCCCAAACATGCACAATAAAAACTGTTTCTGTTGGAGTGTTGAAATTCAGGTAGGGTAGCTGGAGGAGAAATCCTCTTCTACTTCCCATCCGCACAGCTTCTAGCACAGTCCTGCCAGACCTATGTGACTTCTGAGTGCTGCAGCTGAGCAGGAGCGGGGGGAAAGAAAGAGGGAAGGAAAGCAAAACAGCCAAAGAAAACAGGGAAAGTCAAACTCAGCAAAATTCAGCCGCGTGACAGGTAGCTGGTACACGGCTCAGTTCCACCCAGAAGCAAGCGCAGCTCACCCCGGTGTGACGGCTGCCTCGAAGCGCAGCGCGCTCGGCACGGGGAGCTGCAGCCGGCGCAGGCTCGTGCCCTTGCAATGGTTTTGCTCCTTTGGCTGGTGCGCTTGCCAGCTCCCCCACTCCAAATTGCCCAGCCAGATCCTGCAACAGCTCCTAAAGCCGCCTGGGCCTGGGGATGGCTGGTACCCCACTGCTCTCAAAAACGTGGTGTCAGGGACTGTACCTTGACCTGGACCCTGCCAGGGCGCTGGGTGTTTGATAAACCCCCTGCTGCTGCAGGAGACAAAGCACGTCCCCTTCCACCTTAGGATCACAAATCCTCCCCGGTGACCCAGTGTCCCCTGGTCCTGCCTGACCCCCACACCGCAGCCTTCCCAAGCCTGACTCCTAGTTAGCATTCTCCCAGTTAGCAACGAGATCAAGCTTATCTTGACAGATATCCTGATTGATTGAATAAATGCAACTAGTGCAGCCGGGTGAACTGCACTTGCGCTCTGATTCTTATTTTCCCCCGGACATAAATCTTTGCCCAGTTTGTAAAGTGCTTTGGGATATTTGCAGAAAACAGCCCTGTGTCCACAACTACTATCGGCTGCGTAAGTACATCTTCTCTACTAGACTTGCTATTTTGGGGTGAAGTTTTGTAGCATGGTTCAGTTTATTAGCCCCTAGGATTGACTCTGTCAGTCTCTGTCTGTTGCCATAAAGAATGAACCCTGCTCTTCTGAATTTAAACCTTTCTCCTAATAAGTGGTTCCTTAGCTGTGAATATATGGATGCACCATTGTATCATGTCTGTGATTTTGCATTTTCCCCACTGTCTCTTCTGCCTGACATGATAATAAGCTATGTGTTAAGCCAGAAAAAAGCAATTTTCTCCTGAGGTTAATTTCTTTGGATTGCCCACCTGAAGTGGGGAGTTGCATATAAATTCTAACTTGTACTGAAGTGGAGAAGATCGAGTTAGTTAGTTTTTTGGCATAGATGATACAGTGCAAATCCTTATTGACATACCGGGTGTTTTGTTCTGTCTTCCCAGCAATCGCCTTTGGAAGAAAATGATATTAAAAGCAGTCTTTGGCTTCCTGGGTGCCAGCTGTGTGCCCGTTCCAGCAGGGAGGACCCCCTCTGTTTCTGCAGAATATTTGAGCCACGTATGCCACCTCCGACCTGCTGCCGGCCACTGCTCTGGAGAGGTCCACGCGGCCGCTGAGTGGGTGAACAGGGGTGATCTACGGTGTGAGCTTTGACTGGCTCCCAGCAAAACAGGGCATCCCCGGTGACCCTAGCGCAGAGCGGCACGGTTTGGCCAGGAAAGGCTGTTAGAGTTGGTGACCGCTGCTCGCCCTCACCATGGGTGCTGTGTTCCTGCTGCCAAGGAGCAAACCCTGCTTGGAGAGAGAACCTCAGGGATAGTGCAGTGCCGGAGAACACGCATGCTCAGGAGAGGAGCCGTCACTCATTTGTCCGTGAAAACATAGCATCGGCTGTGTCTAAGACAAGCCTTCAGAGGCACCATCCTCTTCTGCTGGCGGCACTGGTGTGGTGTGGTCCCACTTCACAGGACGTAGAGAAGATGTGCCTCTTCCCATGGCACCCACCTCCCATCTGCCGGGATGGGGCCGGGGCCGAGACGTCGGGAAACGGAGCCTTGCGAAAGGCTCAAGGGGTGGCCCCGGAGAGCGTCAGGCATCCGCAGGCATAGCTCAGCAGGGCTGCTGGAGGATTTACCGGCTTGTGGGGCAATGAGCCCGGGTATTTCCTCACCTCAGTCCATTTTCTTGCAACTGAGCTTAAAAGTCTAGAAATTTTCCATCCTTTATTTCCCAGAGCAGCACAAGCTGCACACCTCAGCATCACTCAGTGTTTCACAGAGAGACAAAAACTGTGGGTTTTTTTCTGTGTTGCAATTAATATGTAAAACTCCTAATTAATGATGGGTCTCATAGCAGAATGCATAAGTAATTCTTTTGTATTTGATAACAGGGTATATTTGAGGGGCTCTACACCTAATTATTACACACCAATTTCCTTAAAGGGTGGGCAGCCCTGCTTTCCCGACAGCACCCAAAAGAGGCACTTAACTACATGGGAAAAACCTCTTAAGGGCTAAGGGGAAATGATTCGGGTTGATGATAATTCTTCACCCTTACCAAGAAAATAGAAATGGTAGTGACCAAGAAACGTACTGCACTCCAGTGTTTGTGTTGGTGTGGCTGGGAAAGAGCCTGTCCTTCCTCAGCTGCAACTTCAGTAAGGCCCACGTATACAGACAGAGGGTTTTGCTGGAACAACATCGATGCTTCAGTAATTGTAATTGTTAAAGTCTCATCAGAGACTGAGAGCTACAATGGCATCTCCATGCTCCCCGAGCCCGATAGCCCGCCGTCTTATTAAGTGGCAAAAATGTCCAAATTCAGTGCCCAATTCAACCAATACCATTGAAAGAAGGAAGAAAAAGGTGGCTGGTGGCCTCAGAAATTGGATTGTGTGTAGCTCAGGTGGACCGCGACCCTCCTGGGTGAGGGTCCTGGTGTGTAAATGCAGGTCCTTGCAGCCGCTGCAGGAGAGAAGGTTTTTCAGGAAGGATTTGGGGGAGAAAAAGTTTGTGTACTGGGGAGGGCCAGGCAGACTGCTGATTCCTACTAGAAGTGACTGTGAAGAACATACGGTTTAATTTAATGCAGGAGACTTTGTAGATTATAATTGACTAGATAATTGGGAAAGGATGATAATTGTTTATGAGAGGGAGGGATTTAGTAATTATTCAAAGCTGTTTTAAAAGACTTATAAATACTCCTTGACAAAGGCCCAGGAGGGGCCAAAACGTTGGCTCAATCATTTCCTTACCTCTCCAGAATTAATGTTTAAGCATGTATGATAAATCAGTAACAAGGTGCAGTACACTGCTGAGCACTCGCAGGTGCTGGGGCGCAGGATGACGGAGGGATGCCCCGGGCCATGGTACCTGTGCCCAGCCCAGCATCCCCATCCGCTTCTCCCAGCTACCGGGAACCTGGTGGAAATGCCTTGGCACGGAAATTTGCATGGGGATGTACAAAAATATGCATGTGCATGTACAAAACCATGCACAAAAGCTGCTAAAAAGGAGTTCGAAAGATGATTTAACCCCAAAGGCACTACCAGTGTACCTTCGAAGGTACGTGTGCGCTGCAGAAACGCACACAGGAGTGCATCAGCACCGGTCCTTTTGCAATTACATTGGTTTCTTTTACCCTGAAGAGGGAACATTGGTATCAATTATTTAAAATTCTGGACTGTCAAAATATATGTGAATAAACAAATCTGAGCGGGCAAACAGCACTCACGTATACCAAATATTTCTTCTCTTCAGCATGCCTCTCCAGAAAAGCCTGGACGTGTATCTAAAATAATTAGATTTTGTTCAGTAATCAAACTCAATCAGATGGATTCTCTGTGAACTACTTTTATACCCACAATGAGGAATGTGTGTCGTTCTCTGTGCATTTGCATATTTTTCCATAAACCTAAAACCAATCAATTTTGAAGAGTTATGATAATATAAAGAATCTGAGGCAATTACATGTCTTTTAAACAGGGATTCAAAATGCATTCCGCTGACAGCGTTCATGTCATAAAACAGTCAAAACTTCTTTAACCCTTTTAGCGACATCTCCATAAGGGCGGATGCCCGGGACATCGCTGGCTGCAGGAGCCGATGGCCGGAGGTGCAGCCGGGGGCCGTTAATTCCCCCCGGTCGTTAATTCCCCAGGCACGGCCCGGGGCTGGTGCTGCTCTTGCCCTTACACACGGCGCCGAGGTGGAGCTCGCCTCACACGGTGTGGAGCGGCGCTGCCAGGGGACCCGTCCCAGGGGCTGATAGGCAAATTAGCAGTGCCACATTTTCCTCAGCGATTATGCCAAATATCACATCAGCCACCATATGGGCTTGAACACAGACTTCTCGGGGATTTCATTTTCATAAACAGGGAGGAATTATGCAAAGTGCTATAGGTAGGGCTTAGAAATGTTTTTTTAAAACATCCATTTGGTGGAAATGACTTTTTAATGGTTTTTCTCTGTGGTTACGCCTGGCCACAGCAGCCTTTTCCCATCTTTATTAAGTAGTTCAGACTTCTCCTTTCGCGCTGTTAACGCTTTGATCCGGAGAAAGTCGAGCACCTCTGGGAGCCTGAGCGTGGGAGTTTGGACGGGCACCCTGAGCTGCACATCCCCACCTAACAAGCTTCACTTCAGAGGGGAGCTGGCCTCAAAACCTTGCTAAGCATGCATAAAAAGGGAATTTTCTTCAGTGTATTTGGGGCCCTGCTCTACCTTCAGGAACCAGGAACACGTGCTATCCTGCAGAGCCCGTGCCCAAGGGATGGGGCAGCTCCAGAGCGCTTTGCCATGGCTGAAATATTCCATTTCTCGACATAACTCCTCCTTTTTAAAAGCCATAACCAACTGAAATATTTTATCAGTGAAACTCTTTTGTGAAAACAAAATATTTCATGGAACCAGACCACCTGTGCCATCGCAGAGACATTTCACAGCTCTTCATTTTGGGTTTTTGTTTTCAGTAAGAAGGTACTCATCGCATCTGGGGAAATTCTTACTTAAAGAATTCCACTTCCTAAAAACAACTAAAAAGAGTTTAGTTTTAATGAGATATACAGCATTTGGGGCTTATGTCAGGACAAAAGAGGCATTAAATCAGCTAACACACTGAAAACACCAACCCACTGTCAGTCACCGAGGAGAAAGGATGGAGAAGGTGAGACCTGCCCCGTACTGGTAAAGGCGAGAAGTCCTAAAATGAGTTCAAACCCCATCCAAAGGCTATTGAAACCAACAGCACTCAGCAAAACCTCAAACGAGTATGTTTAGGACTGCTTTAACTTCTCAATCCCATTTTTCCACCTGTTCTGAAGACAAAACTGATCCCTCTCTTTCTCTCGGGAGGAACCAATTCTTCATTCTTGCTTTTTGGTCTCATTTTAATACATTTCAGCAGCCTGTCCAGCCAGGCTGTGGCAGAACCTCTCGATGTGACACGCCATGGCTTTGGCCTAAACAAACTTTCAGACTGCTCTGAGTCTTTTGTCGATTTATAGAAAATGGGAAAAGTGTTCCTACGTATTTCTTGCACGGTGACAGACAGCATCTGAATTCAATGTTGACTCATACAGACTATCTCTTTTTCACCTAGGAAACACCCTTTGGCTGCAGAGCACTCTGTAATATTATTATTTTAAAATAAAGAGCACAAAAGTGTACTTTTTACTGGTTACAGACTGCAATGCAGCTTTTACAAACAGTCTGTATTTTTAAAAGTGATTTCTCTTAATGACCCAGCCAGTGTTCTTTCAAAGTGGTGGATTGCACTGGTGTCCATTAATAACTTTGCCGTTATGTTTCTTTTTAGAGTTTTTGAGGTTTTTGGCAGACAGTTGTGGTGGATAAATTTATACTGCGTGAGTCTTTGAGTTTTTATTTGATACCACAGACAACACTTCTGGTATTTTTTAAATACGGCAGGGAATTATTTAGTGAAAACAAAGAGCCCTTGGGTAATTACTGAGGGGGGGAGGGAGAAGATCACATTAAAGTGATTTTTAAAGACCTGTTCAAATTTCATATTTTTCCCTATTAGTGACAATTGTGTCAACAATGGATAGAGCAGCTCTCTGGGGTACACAGAAGACCCAAACCACCAGCTCTCTGCTGGGCCAGGGGAAGAGAGCCTGTTTCTGCCTGTACTTTTCCATGCTCTCTGTCTTTGCAATAGCAAACTCTTTATTTATTGCAAAGCATTACAGAAGTAATTCAGTGCATAAATAAACCAGCTCAGAGGGTGTTGGGTTTTTTTGTTTACATAGAGAAGACACTGAATTCATCCTTTTGTGCAAGGGGGACCTCCCTCCCAGCGATGGCGTCACCAGCCTCTCTGCCGTCAAAGAACAGGAGGAAACGCAAAAAGCCTCGTAACGAGGAATTACTTACTCTGTGCTACATTAAATTACATCTACGCTGAGATTAACGCCAACATTTATAAAGAAACTACATCCACCTTAGTGGCAACAATTAAAACACAGCTGTCAGGTCCCCATCCGTCTCGTGTGTGTGTGTAACATGCCTCAGCTGAAAGACCGACATATATCCAAGGAATAGGCTCATTCAGGAAAAACCAGGTGGAGAAAGAAGATATCTACAGTGTGCCTGACAGGGAGGAAAGCATGTTTGCTCAGAATATATTGGAGACCCAGATTCAGAGGAGGTCATGCTTGTGAAAATATTACCACTGTAATATTGCCAAGGTCATGTCTGAAGGCGGGTTTGGGCTGTGCAGGAGCTGGCATGTTAAATATGTGCAGGAGCAGCACACCTGGAGCACCCTCCCTCTCCACCGCCTGCCCTCCTTTTCCACCCCAGAGTTAAACGCTGTCGACACGTTTCCCTCGATGCGCCTTCGCCTCCGTCGTCTGACCTCCCCGCGGCTCGTGGACCCCTCGTCCACCCCAGAGCCTTGTGGAGCCCTGGTCCTCTCCAGACCCACTCCTCGCCCTACAGGGCACGTTTCCCCAGCTGCGAATCTGTACTGGTGGCATAACGGTGGCTGAATTGCCCTGCTTTCAGGAAACTTTTAATCAAATGCAATTTCAGAAAAGCGACTATTTAATTTTGGCCTTAGCTGTTGGTCTGCTCATTGGTGGATCCGTTACTACAGGCGAGAGAGACCCCGTCCCTTCTCTGTGACCTTCGATCAGAGCAGAAAGGAGGAGTGGGTCATTTGCAAGTTCGGTATCTGGAGGACCTAGGAAAACACGGGGCTAGGGGCAGGAGGAGGTAACAGGCACCAATAAATGTGGTTTTCAGATCGTGTCACTGGAGATGAAGATTGCAGTGGCAAAAACTTTGCAGATCCACCCAGAAGACAACAGCCCAGTGATACTGCCTTTCTGGGCTGCAGCGATGTGCGGGTCCAGAAGAGAGGAAGAACAGGAATTTGCTGCGTTTTATCAGCGCGAGTTCGTTCAGGTATAACCTGTGCTCCTGGCCGGGTGGGAAGGGGCAGGGGGAGGAGGGGTCGGCAAAGAGCAGCCGCCACAGTTGTTTGTGAGAGCCGGGGATGCCGGCAATGCTCGCTGCAGACCCTCAGTTCATGTAAATTCATATTTATTCGCCTTGTTGTTCTTCTGAAAGGTGGAGAAATTCATTCTGCCTTTCTGTCATTTGTTTCCCTACCGGAATATCTTTCACAAACATTTCCAGTGTTCTCTCCCCTTGCAAATGAGTAATGGGGGAAAGTAACTTCGGAAATGACATTGCAATGTAATCATCCATATTGTGTATTGTGGTTAAAATTGATTAAAATAATATTGAAACTCCCCCAAGGGATTATGCAATTATAAGTCAAGTCCCAAATGGAAAAGGTTTTTGAGAACTTGGCAGATGTCTTAATGAAAATGAAGCATTATAGTAATATATTAGTGCTATTTGTATATTATTGACAGCAAGATCACTAAACTGTATAAATTACTGTCCAGAAGAATGGCTGAATTGTTTTTCTTTCAGGAAATTTTTAATAAAATATAATTTCAGAAAAATAATTGTTTAATTTTGGCCTTAGCTTTTGATCTGCACATTGATGGATCAATTATTAAACTGAGTTTTAGCTACTCATTTGCTCTGAAAGTTGACAGTTAAATATTTGATTTTACACCCGTTTTGTTTTATTACAAAATAAATTCTGGCTAATGCCATAGACTATTACTTGCAGCCTTGCAATAAGAGGTAGTGGAAGGCTCCCAACTTTTGTTTGCCGTAATAAAGCTGCTCTCCTGGCACAGCCTCTTCTGAAGGCTACCATGGAGCGAAAAGTGGGGATGCCGAGGCGGGCAGGCTCCCCCTTAGGAAGGCAGGTAATCGTCTTCCACTTGGGCAATTTTGAACCCTTTAAAGCCTGCCTCATTAGGCATTCACTTAAAAGGGCTTGGGATTTGGTTGTTGTTTTTCTTTTGCCCTGCACAAAGCAGCCCTGTATAAATACCAGTAAATACAGTAAATTCGTATCAGTAGATTTATTCCAATACAGGAATTTCTGTTTCAGTGGTTAAAAAATAAACTGCTTGCCTGCAACTACACAATATTTTAGTCTCTAATTTTAAAAATATGCTGTATTTTAATATCTTTTTTTAAACAGATACCAGTTTTTATGAAGCACTACATGAGTTGCTGATGGATAAATCACCCAAGCATGGTTAAAGAGACCCTAATCTCCAGATGGTACCAGATCCATTTAATTGTATCCTCTGACCTCATCTCACCTGAGCCTGCATTAAAATCATAATACAGTTCAAGTGTAAAAATGATATAGTGTTTATTCGTCCTGTTTATAGGGGGGCAAACACACAGTTAAATTCACATGTCGAAAATTAGTGTAGTCATTTGAAAAGGTTGAGTTAGATCAAACTGACTCTCAGCATTTTATTTGCCCTTTTTTATTTCAATGGCTCTATTGCTATAGTTCGACATCTTTAAATGATGGAGGATGCTGAGAAAGAGGTGAAGCGGGCTTCTGGGCACGACAAAGGCAGACCCTTGCATCAGCCACGGGGCCGCATCCAGCCCTGGGGAAGGGGGATGGAGCACTTGGTCTCATTTTTAATTTGCGCCATGCATAAGGAGAGAAGGCCGCACGCATTGTAAATCCACTGCAAATATTTTAATATCTCAGCCCAAATCAGCCCTTCCCTCCGTGGTCCCATTTTCACTGCTCTAGCACACGGGCATGCCCCTTTCCACCTGGCAGGGTGTCCTGCACACACCACGGGAGAGATGCTTTTTCCCCCGATAACGATTTCCAGCGTGAGCCCGCTTTCCTCCCCGCTCTCAGGGCATCCCCCCGCGGGCTGGCCGGGGGAGGCGTTACAGGGGTGCACTGCCCTGGGGCTCCCACCCCGCCGCGGAGCTCCCCCCTCAGGGCGATCACCTGCAGGCAGCTCTGCCTGCACTGACACCCCCGCCTCGGCGCTTCACCTGAAACCCTTGCTGGTATCCCCTAAAATAGGTATTTTTGCGGCAGGTGGTCAAGCTTTGCTGACTGGTGATTGTGGGAGTAATTAGTTACCCGTACTCACCCCAGAGTTACACACATGAATGAAATTTCATGTGAAATGCGTATTGACTTGTGCATCGACGTGGCAGCTTCTCTTCGTCACGTAAGAGCAAAATACTTCTCTGTGGTACCGCTCCGCAAAGGGGCTGAGCCCCAGCCCAAGGCGGGGTGGAGGAGAGGGGGGAGAGGAACACAGACAAATAACCTAAATTATTATGAATGTATTGACAGAGCCAGGTTAGCAGTTTTACTGCAGATATACTAGATTATAGAGAGAATTGAATAATTTATCCAGCAATTTTCACATAAGCAATATTATTAAAAATGAAGACATGAAAAAAGAGGTTAGTTATAGTGGAGAATATATGTAGGCCATGAATAAATGTATTAGGCAGTAAGAATAGTGAATGTTTTAGTAGGTTTAGACTAGATTAAAAAAACCTGCATTTGATTTCAACTAAGTCCTAAAATATCTGCTGAGACAAAAAAAGCACCGCTTACGATCGGCAAAGCCAGAACAGCCATACCCACGCAAGCTAGAGGCCGTCCTTGGAGTGGGGTGGGGTGCTCCTCGTCACGGTGCTCACACCACCATGCACTGCGTGCCGGCATCGCACCCCACGGCCCCCCTGTGCCGGCGGCGTCGCCCGTGGCGCAGGGACGAGATCGTCCCGTCCACCCACATGCGCGAGCCTCACGCTGCCCGGCATGCACGCTGGGGCCGTACGCTGGTTTCCCACGGTCCGGTCCTGGTGGACAAGGCTGGATGGGGACCGGGACTGGGACCGGGACAAGGCAGCCCTGCCTGCCTGCCAGGTTTCGATGCTGGCTGATGCCTCTTGGATTCAAACTTTGGGAATCCCGGGAGCTGCCGTTACGCTCAAGGGGATGCACTCATCCCCGCATCTCGGCTTTGCGAGAAGACAGCTCCTGTCCGTCCGTACAGAAAACATCCCTGTCCCTCCATCCGCTCGCTCCCGCGGAGCTGGGGAGCCGCGGGCAGCGCTGGCGCGAGGGTCCCACTCACCAGCGCAGATGCCGGCGGTGGCGGCGGAGACCCTCAGCGTGACGAGGACCGGGGGGGGCATAGCCGTGTTCCCGGAGCCCCCCACTGCCAGCCTCGGGGGGCAGCGGGGAGGAGATTTGGCCCAGTGCAGAGGTTATCTAAATGGCAGGAGAGGTCCACAGCGCAGACACAGGAGTGTTTATTTTTGTTTCCTATTGAGTTCCTTTTTATCTCTTGTCCTTATGGTTATCTTTTCTCCCCCCCTCTCGCGCTTTGGCAGGGAAGCCGAATACTGATGAGACGTAAGCTGGTAAAGTCCCAAGCATTTCCAGGCGGTAGGTTTGGGAATGAGAGGTTAGTCTGACTAATTAGCCTGGAGGATTTTTGCTCCCCGGGCACGCAGGTTGGGGTATTACAATAACAGCCTCTCCGCACCCGGCAGGTTTTGTGCCACAGGCGCAGGCGGCTGCAGGCAGCACCGGCTCTGGTTCAGCAGCCCACAGCCGGGGCCACAGGTCCAGGGCCAGGATGGGTCCCACGAGCTGGGGTGCCAGAAACTTTAAATAATGACCAAGGCAAGGCTTAGGAAGCCCCGTTATGCACGTGCCTGAGGCATGTACAGAGAGAAAAACATCTCTGGGATTTTTATGTTCCAAATTTTAGAATTTTTTTTTTTTAAGAAAAGAAAGTATATCTACATATGTGTACAGGAGTGGGAATTTGGACAGCTGGCTGTAAGTGGTGGTGCAGGGAGAGCTGCCTCTGCCCCAGCCCACCGTGTGTGCAGAGCTGCCGAGCCTCATATTGTACTGGGACGCTCCTGCAAAAACCTCGGGATTGGGGCATTTCTAACAACAGCCGCATTTGCTGCAGACGGAACTCCGTTGGCCCGTGGTGGTCTGCCATGGAAAACGGCTTCCCACGGCTGGAGCAGGGCACTGCCCACCCGAGTCTTGATGCTACCAGTGTCTGAGATTGCGGGCATCCACCCACGGGACTACGGAGTTGGGTCTGGAGTGGGGTTTGTCCTAAATACAGCTGAAATACATTTTAAATACAGGTATATATATGTATACAAAAACACTCTCTCCCTTTTTTTTCTTCTTTGTTTGTAGACAAACCAACCTCAAAGCTCTTTCAGTTAGTTGTGATTCATGAACAGAATGGTCACGGAAAAGCTGAAAACAGAGCTGATTTTGAAAACTTGTTCTGTTTGGGGTGTCTTGCTTTCTGTGGTTGGTTTGATTTTTTTAAAAATAGTTTAGACTACATACCCTTATGCTCCTAAAATAATGCCATTAGAAAAATTCCCAAGGCCAGCATCTTTCAGCAAAGGCCTGCACCCATTGAAATGGTATTTCAGTGTACTGAAGTGAACCTGATGGGTTTCTGCAGTGCCGAGTGAAGGAGTGGGTTTGGTTTGATGAGCTGCACAGCCTCAGCCCTGCCTCCAGCCCTCCCAACCCCGGCGGGCTCTGCCCGGCTCTCCATCAGCAGGGCAATGGAGATGATGTGTAACCGAGGGACCTCGCCAGCCCTCTCCAGTGCGGGAGCCCCGTGGGGCACAGCGGTTCCTTCCCTAACCACAACGGAGCAACTCCCACCTAGAGAGAAGGTTTCCTGCTCTTCCACAGACACGCACCCACAAGACCACTAGCAAAAAGCCAGGCATTTGCTGCAGCCGGGCTCCGTTGCCCCAGGAGCGACTGCGTTTGGGGTCCTGCGAGCTGAGTGACAGCCCCAAGGGAGATGCTTAACATCTCCCAGTGATTTACAAACTTCTGGCTGTCCTCAGAAATAGAAACGCCTGCTGTTCCCTGGGCCCGACGGCTCTGTGAGTACAGTTCTGAGGAGAGTTTTGATCTGATTTCCTTTTGGCCAGGACAGCAACCAGCAGCTGAGAGCATCCCCTGTCAAACGCTGCGGTAGAGGACCTGTGCTGTCCCGCTGCCTCCCGGCCAGACTTGGGTTCAGTGCAGAAAAATGCCAGGGGCCCACTCGTTCGACCAAGAAAATGCCTTTTGTAAACATTACAGTTTTTTTTCTTTTTGCCGTTCATGTCACATTCAGAGACGTCATGTCACCGTGATTACCTTATTCTTGATTTTAAGCAGAAGAGGGAAGCGCTTGGCTGCGCCGGGGAGCACGCAGTGCTGATTTTGAAACTAAATGGGGGCATGAAACACCAAAGCCTGCTTTCCACTGAGGCTGAGGGTCTACTGATGACTCCAGCGCTGGCTGGCGGGTGCTGGGTGTTTTACAGGGGTCCTGTCCCAGCCCCATCGCATCCCGTCACACATCGCTGGGGGTCCTGGTGCCCCGCTGGGCATAGGGGAAGAGGACACCCGGGTTTCCCTCGGGAGCACTGGTGCATCACCCTGACACGGGGCTGAGGTTTCACCTTTCAGTCACAGGCAAGGAGCAGGCTTATTTTTTAAATATTGAAATTTAGGATAGAGAAATAAAACCAGCGAGTGGTTACCAGTGACAAAAGCATATGCAGCAGCAGCGTGTGCCCCTTGTCATTCACAAAACGTATGCTAATTGGAGGTAAACATCATCTATCCTTGACGCGCCTTGCAAAGTCAGATCTGGCTTATAAATAGGAAAAAGTGCTCCGGCTGCTACGAGTGGTTTGCAGAGTATGTAAGAATCACCACAGGCACCGGGAATGCCTAGACAGAGGGTGCAGGGGTGGATACGGCAAATGCCGGGGCTCTCCCTGCCCTCGGGCGCGGGGGTATCCGGAGGCTTTGGCTGAGCCCCGGCACGGGCAGCACTCGAGGGTGCCTGGGGACCCCGGCGGCAGGACGGGCTCCCGCAGCCGCCGCCACCCCGCAAAACCCCAAGAATCCTTGCTGTATGGAGCTGCGTTGGCTGAAAGGAGCCAAATTAGCTGAAAAGCGCTCTAAATTGCTGGTATCTTACTGCCGGGGTTGTAGCGCTTTGCATCAAGCCCCGCGCCGCTGCTCCGGCGCCTCAGATAGGACGACTTTTTGGTCTAATGGTGCTCTTGTTCGGTGCTGCTTCTTCACATCTGGTCGCCAAAGAGTCACTCTGTCACCCTGCAGCCTGCTAATGAGATCCCCCATTTAATTAATACCATAAGAATTTTAATTCTGACTGAATCAATTTAACGTGATGTGATTTTGTCAGCTCTATTCCCCAAGTAAAAAGTGAGCCTGATGCTTATTACATACATCATTTCACGGGCTCTGCATTCCCTGCTGACTTAAACAAATTCTAATTAAGACTAATTAAAGCATCATTTATGAAAGCGCTTGTGATAGCTATGCAAACATTCTGGGTGGGTATGCTTTGCATAATAATTATCCTAGTTAATATTAAGGCTAGGTCCTTGGCAATTAGGTCTTTGAAACAGAGAGTTATTCTGAATTTAGCCCTTTTCACTGTTGGCAATTAATAACAAAAAAGAATGTGCTAAATTTATCTAGTGACTTCATTAACTGGATAAATTTAGAAGTAGTAGTATTGTTTGCATTTTTAAGTTTAAGCATAATTTTTAAGCCAGGTGATGGTTATTAAAACAGAAGAACAGGGTGTGCATGGTGGGTCCTGAGACCGTGCCGTAACCCCGCAGGGAGGAGAGGTGACCGTGTGTTACATCCAGGCTGCAGAGGCACTTCAGCTTGGGAATGCCCCGTCCCTCCCTAGACCTCCTCGCCTCCAAAGTCTGGCTACAAAGCAGGAACTGGCAGTTTTAAAACATTTTTAAACAAACTAAAAATTAGTTCAGTTTAGTTCAGTCTGTTTTCCTGAGTCAGGTTTGAGAGATTTTCAAATTCCTGCAAGAGATGATGAAGTTTGGGGGCGGAGCGCGGGAGAGCTGGGAAGGATGCTAACTCAGCTGGGTCTGTATTGACCAAATGAACGTTTCCTTGGCTGCTGCTCGGTTTCATAACACCAAACGTCTTCCCAGCCCAGTGAAAGGATCTAGCTGTGTTCCCAGTGGCTACAACACTGCCACCGGGCAGGATGGCACAGCGCTCTGTGTGACATTCAAAATATTCTACTTTCCCCTTTTTTTAATGTATGGGGCAGAGAGTGGCTGGGGGGGGGTGGTGGGGGTGGTGGTGTATAATGGCTCTGCTCCCTAAACACTTCCCAGGGGAAAGAAGTTGGGAACTCTGCTTTGAACCCCACAGTCTGCTGTGGAGCACGACTCAAACACATCTTCAGGAGACACTGCAGGACCCAAGGTGACATTAAAAAAAAAAAGGATAAAAAAAACTTTCATGCACTTCCCAAATACCTTGAGTGTCTGACATCAGAAAAATGCCAGCTCATGGATTTGAGCAGCGAGTTCTCATTTTCTACCAAGAGACTGAGTGGAAAGGCTTTTGGAGGCAGACTTGGCTTAGGTGCCATTTTTCAATGGCCATTCGATACACTAAAACCTGTGCATCACTTCAAACACATTATCTTTTTGCTGGCTGATGACAGAGTTCTGCCTGGCCTATAACTTCCTCTATCAAAATTAAGGTGACATTTGGTACGTGCAGCTGATTCCTAATGAGACAGGTTTATGCTCCTTGAGGTCAGCTATCATTTAGACAAGGCTTCTTCCCAGGAAAACCCGGTGAGGTAGGCTGTGGAGAGCAATCTTGCTCTTCACCCCTATTTTCTTTAGACTTTTTTAATCTGTTCTTGGCTGTTATTTGTAATTTGGAGAGAATAGTGCACAAAAGCCACCTGGCTCAGCTGAGACACCTCTCTCTGGAGGCAGAAGGGCTCGGTCTGCGCAGGCTCTGCCCGGATAACCAGGAGGCAGGATTGCCGCTTGGCTTCAACCCCCAGCAGCACAGTGGAAACTTGGAGATAGTGGTGATTTAACACCGTGAGAGGAGAAAACCTGTTGTGCCTATGGCTATGACTGTCCTTGCTCTGGAAATGGGAAACGCTATCCTGAACTGGGGTCTGTCTTGAAGAAGCGAATGAGAAAACCCAAGTAAGTCCATGTCCAGAAAAAAGCCGATGTTGGAAATGTCGGAAGCGCATTCCCCAGCCCCCGGAGTCCCCACCACCACGCGAGCCGGCTTCCCAGCATCTCCCTCCAGCCAAGCCGGGGATGCTCTCCTCCCAACACCCCCACCCCAACACAGGGCTGATGCTGGGCTGAGCTGGGGAGAGCATGGACCAGTGCTGGCACCCTCTGTCCCACGCAGGGTGCCCTCGGCGGGACCCATCCCCTCCACCCCGGGGTCTGTCCTCCGAGGCACACGGGGCAAGTCCCGGACAAGTGCCCCTGTTACGGGCACTGCTTGTCAACGCGGGGAAGGCAACACAACCATTCGGTATGTTCAGCGGGGCAACCAAACTAGAAATACACACTGTATAAACAGAGGAATATATCAATTTATGTTAATTTTGTCTGGTTAATTTTTAACAGCTTTTTGCTATATTAGCTTTCTTGGTTGTACTATATGACTTTCCGGTATTATTGGATTGACAGGCAGCTGGTGCAATAATAAAACCGCTATTCCCATATCTGCCGAGGGCTCAGGGAGGGATGAGTACAAGACAGATATCTACCCACTCACCATTTAACGTGTACCGCTCCTCACTGAACATGCAGATGGCATGGCGGTCCCAGATTTCATTTGAGTTAATCTAATCCCTCCACTGCTCCCACTAGAAAGGAGGGCATTAGCAGCCATATGTCAACCAGATTTGTCAGATTATTCATTACAATTAATTGCTGTTCTCACTTAAGGCCTTTAAGGCTGTGAATTGCTCTGAATTCTATTGCAAACACAAAATTATGAGTAAAAGACTTTAGCCCTGTCATTCAAATTTCACGCTGACCTTTATCAGCTTTTGGCTTTTCCATGGGTGTTGGGCTGAAAGCTTTCTAATTGGGCCTCCATTGCTTCCTCGCTACAGGTAAGCTGTCGGCCAGAGCTGGCACTACGACCAGCAAGACAAGAGGAAAACGCGCCGGTCCCAGCAGACAGTATTTAACTGCCAACTAATAATGCATTAGGAGGGTAATGAAACGAGCTGGGTGTCATAATGACCCAATATACTAATTAAGCCTCTAAATACTGTAGCTTTTTAAGACATTTTCTGTCCTGGGCAGACTTTTTGGAGCTGCGTTTCTCTTCGCTTTGTTTCATTAGCCAAACTCTCTCACAAGTTATTACGGACGATCGTTAGAAATGAGCCGGGCTGGTGTTCCCGCCGAGGGGAGCGGGGCTGCCAGCCCCTGCCTGCCTGCACTGCCTGCGCTGCCCGCACCACTGCCCGGCTCCAGCAGCTGCCCAAGGAGGAGCATCGCACCCAGCTGGTGGTGGCCGAGGCGCCAGCCTGGCAAGACCATCGGCCGAGGAGCCTCGACCACCAAGAAGTGCCTGGCACCGCGACTGCCCAGCACAGGGGGCTGCCTTGGCCGATGGTGTGTTTGCAACCTCCGCCAGCGGTTTTGTCAGATGCTTCACAAACCTTGACATAGAACTTGTACGAAGGATGCCCCGAACGGGATCGGCTGGCAGCCTGGATTTCTAGCACGTCTTGCTTACTCGTCTGCCACGTCTCTGCTGGACAAGCAGCCCAGGGGCCGTGTCGGTGGCTGCACGTTTTCCCTGCTCTGGAGAGGGACGACTCTTCGGCACTGGCATTGACGCTGGGCTCTCCTGCCGCTCCAAGAGCAGCAGACGCTGCCTTCAGCCCCTTAAATAATGGGTCCCTACTTTCATTGGTTTGCGCGGTGTCATTTAGGACCACTATTTAGTCAAAGCCTAAAAGGAAAGAACCGTAGTGAAGAACTTTTTTGTGATCCCTCTTACAGGATGAGGAGCATCAGCGCAAGTTGGTGGGAGGAGGGACAACTCCTCCTCAGTGGAGAGGAGACTGGTCCTACATCCTGGGGCTCTTCTTCGCCTGGAGGGATGCGCGGGATTTGCTGGGAGCATGAGCGGAGCCGCGGGACGGGCTCAGGCTGGCCACTGCGGCCGTCCTGGGTGGGAGAGGGCAGTACCCCCGGGGTTTCTCCCCACTCTCCTGGGTCAGAATAACCACCCTGAGGCACCCTGACATTTGTCTGCAGGAGCCTGTGCATCCTCCCAGGAAGCGCCAGAAACTTAGAGCCTAGGGAAAAAAACGCCATTTTTTGCTAACAGCTCTGCTCCTGTTAATGTTTGCTCTGTTACATCTGGAGAAATCAGCTGCAAATTCTCTCTCTCTCCCTCCACCAGCACCCGCACCTGTAAACTGAACTGAAAATGTGCTCCCTGCATCGCCCCCCGGGGAAAAAACTGGTGGCCAATTGCTGTTGCAAAGTGATGAATTCAAAGCGGCCGGTGCGTACCCAGTGTTACAGGGTGCCCCGCTCTGCTGCGGGGCCAATGGCCTGTCCCCGCTGCCCGTCCCCGCTGCTCCTCACTCTGGCCCTGAGACGCCTCCGAAGGCAGAGCAGCAAAAACCTCTAAAATATTGCAAAGAGGGGTATGCACCACAAAACTCCCAGCGAGGCAAGGACTGAAGGATTGTCCACACTTATTTCACAGCTGTAACGTTGTCAAAAACAGGTAGTTAATGGCATCACATCTCCCATTTAATGGACCTCTCGCTAGACGAACAAAAGCCGTCACTCTCCAGCTGAGAGTCCCCTTGTGTGCCGTTACACTGGCTTCTAACTTTCCTCCAAGAAAAAAACTGCTTAATGAAGGGAACGTATTGCCCTCAATTTAACTTTTGAAAAGTTAAAAGCCTTGGCTGCGGGGGGCTGCTAAGGCAGGGGGTGAGCAGCAGGCACGGTGGGACGGGCGGCAGAGCCCCCAGGAGCACGGGGGGGACGCAGGGATGGGCAGATGGCTCCCGTGTGGGGACGAGAGACCGGGGAACACGGGCAGAGCCAAGGCAGGGCTTCGGTTTCTGATGAAATGGCAAGGCAGGCGGGCCAGCTCCCACCAGGGCAGCGATGCTACCTGCACAGGGGAGACACACACCACTGGCTTGGGTTCTGCCATAGCTGTTGTCATACACGGTATTCATAGCACGTGGCTGGGAACGGCCTCTGAAGATCCATTTCTCCAGGGCTGGCTGAAGGAAGGCATTAAAAAAGGCAAATTAAACCTCAGTGGGGGAAAGGTCCAAAAAGAGAGGTCCGTAATTAATTAATTTTCCCAATGCTCTGCCACAAGTTACCCTCGCCAGCACCAGCACCTCCCTTATGCTCACGACAGCGCTTTTGGGGTGGTTTTGGAGCCAGCATCTGCCTGCCTGCTCTTCAGGCACCAGCTAGCCCTCCTCGGCTGCAGCATGACATGCCGTTAACCAAACGGCACGGCCTTGCAGGCTGCCGGCTCCCTCAGCTCTTGGTCGTTTGCTTTACGAATTTAGCAGAGTGATACACCGTTTGCAGGAAATCCCCTCCCTGCACCTCTGAACGCCCGGCTGCTTCTGGGGGGGGGAATGCATTGCCATCTTGCACGGCACTCTTTAGGGTTTCTTACACTCTGAGATGCGCAGACATATATACGTATGTGTACATTTATATATATAAATGCACATTTACATATACATATATTTATAGGTAAATGCCTGTGCGTGTGTACATGTATACAAACACACATTATGTATATATATAAAATATGTCTTAATGAATAATTAGCAAATAGATAATCTCACGACCTGTAAGTACTTTGTATTCCAGTCTATTCTCCATGTGAAGTGTTTGGAATCACAGCCTGTAATCTCACACCTCCTGCCAAAACAGCAACCTGAATAATGTCTATTTACTTTTAAATCTTGCTGAGAGAGAGAATTTACAATTCATAGAAAGCGCTGCCTACCACCTCGCCGTGTGACGCACGGGTCCGGGCAGACACGTGGTTGCACACACCGAATGAAGGCGATATTGCAGGGAAAGGCAGCCAGGGCAGATGCCTGGGCTGCTGGAGAGCGAATTCATCGGCGGGGTCCGGCAGCCCTGCGGTGAGGATGCGGGGATGCTGGCGGAGCCCCGCTGGCATGGCCGGGCGAGGGGTGGGCAGGGGTGGGCGGCCGACGGCAGACCTCCCGGCGATGGCACGCAGGCGAAAGCTCGCTGCACGGCACAATATTGGCCAGTGGTCGCTGTTATTAAACATACAATATCCCCGCATGGAGTGATAGAAGAGATGATATAAAATCTCATATACCTAACATGGTGTATAAACAGGCTAAATCCCTATACATTTTAAACCTTCAGCAGTCTAAAGGTTAAAGCCTGTCAGCTGGATTTCACAGATTCCAGGAAGGAATGGAGAAGTCACGCCAACTCCTCATTGTATACCAGTGATCAAACATCTCCTCATTACACTTCAATATTGTTGCCTCTAAAGGTCACCATTGCTGAACATAATCACACAAAATCAAAACTGCAAACTTTATATATCATAGAGGTAGTAAATAGCTCGGAGGTTTATTTTCTGGTGCCTGAACAACATTCTGAGCCCATTTATAAATTCCTGGGTGCTGTGGCATGAACCGACCGCATTCGCAGTGACTAACAAAAGCTTCAATTAAATCAATTTCCTGTAAAAAATATTCAAAATAATTTATTAGGTCAGTACCAACTGGTCTAATCAAGCAATTGTTCCTTGGTAACTTTAATTTGCATAATTAAAAAAGAAGAAATTTGATTATTTAAAAAACCAGCAGATTTTTAAGAAAACAATTTCCAGGTCAGATTCCTTGAAACGCTTCATCCTTGACGCAAAGAGGACCTCAGAATTTACTGGGAGGTTTCTACGATGTGCTATAAATCCTGGATCACTCCATTATTTTCCTATTCACTGGATTCATTTAGCCTGTCTGCTGCCTCCCGAGCCAAAGGCAGAGCCTCAGCCCCAGCTCGCAGGCAGGCTCGCATGCAGAGGCCGCCCTGGGAAACTATGCCCTGCTTCTTTTACCTAAATGAAGGACCAAAAATTTAGATCTGGGATGGATCCTTTTCCAAACTCAGGTCAAGTAAGATAGGAAAATTTGTACTGAAAAGGGAGACTGACAAGTACAATAAGCAATTTTGCAGGAGGATAGATTCATGGATGAAAAGGAAAATTTCCAACAGCCAAAATTAGTTGCAAGCCAGTTGTCAAATTCAGCCCAGGGCAAATATGAAAAAGGAGAAAATATAAACCAGAAAGATTTCAGCTGTTGGATTGATGTACTTTTCAAAGGACCATTCAGCCAACCCGAAACAGAGTTTTTGTCCCTGAGAAAAAAAATCCAGGAATTTTCATGCTGGCCCAAAGATAAATAAATGATTTTATGCCAGTTTTCAGCTCAGCCCCTGAACTAGAAAACCTGCACCCTTGGCCAGAAGGTCATGTCCTCACTCGGGGACATGCCCATAGACAAAGACCAGGGGACCCTTGCCAGGGCTGACACAGCCCTGCCACCCCACAAGGGTCTCCCCACGGTTTTCCCACCTCTGGAGCAGGAAAGGGGGAGACGCTGGACCCCTCACCCCAGAGAGCATCCCTATGGGGATAGCCCTCAGAGAGCACCCTATAGCATCAGCCCTCTGCTCTGCAAAACCAGATGGGAGTGTGGCTCAGTAACTCAGCGACGCATTTGGGGCTTTAGCCACACAGCTTAAACTCTTCAAGATAACTATCAGGTGTATGTGTTAAAAGCCGACTCTCAGCAGTTCCTTTTAATCGTAGTATAATGCCTGTCTGGCTTGTTTCTACATCTGGAGGGCTTTCTTCCCCTTTCTTCCTGAAGGATGCTGTGCAAGTATTAAATAAGTGTAAGAGTCAAAACCTGACCGCCACCTGCTAGATTTCTTCCTTTGCAAAGTAAAGATTCAAAGCAGATGAAAAACCCCATTAATAAGATTATCACCATTCTTTTTGATATCTAAATCTGTGCCACCCAGCTATCATTCACAGAGGAGAATATTGCAATCACCGCTGAAGTCGCAGCTTTTTGCTTCTGTGTGCAGCCGTGCAGCCGGGGTCTGTCGCTGAACAGATTACAAGCAGCAGTGGCACGTCATCAGCATATTAGTGGCAGCAACAAAACCACCTAAACCAAAACCACCACATGCAAACAGCGTGTGTGCCAATGGCCGCTCCAAAAGCAGCTCATTTCTGCATCGTTCCCCTAACAAGGCCTCATGCCAGGTTACAAGGAAGCCACCTGCAAAGTTTTGTGTTCACGGCTGGACACTGCTGGCTATTTCCATACCCTACATATTTCTCCTGTAACCTGGATTTCCCCTGTAAATCATGAAAAGGGGAGGCCAGGCATCACCGCAGCCTGTGGTGGGAGCTGGGGAAGCCACCCGACACAACGCCGTGGTGAGAAGCATTGCCAGCCACGTCGGCTCCGGCACCGCTCTGAAATGACAGCGGTGCTGGCATATCAGATGTGGGGATGGGGGGGACTATAGCTCAGCTGAGTTACTGAGGCTGCAGCCCTGAACTGCTTACACAGGAGCCTCCCGCACTCAGGTTTAGGCGTTGTTACTACTCTGCTTCTAATTTACGTGCAAATTGGGTTTGCCTAACGCATACAGTGAAATATGTTTTACTGGAGTCCTCCTTGGTACAGAACCGCGATTTCACTGGTGGGTGCATGATTACTTGTATGAGAGATATAAAACCCCTTGGGTTTCAGCACGTTTCGTATGTTTTTCCTGCGAGCCCTGGGCCCAGCCTGGTGCAAGCACAGTCAGCGGGAGCGGAGCTTCCCATGGAGTTCAGTGCAGCTGAACCTCAGTTTGAGCAGTGCCTGAGGATCACATCCAGTAACTCTCACTGCTGCCATCCATCAGCCTGAAGAGCAGCTGCACCCGCTCAGACGACAACCCACCGTCTCCTTCTGCCCGTCCTCCTCTGGCCGGCTGCTTTGCCCCGGTGTGACAGATCGTGGGGCTGGGGGTCACCAAACCGTCTTCTCTGACCGTCGCTGGACCCGCACGCTGCCCCACGTGCCGGCGGCAGCGGCGAGCGGTTTCCCTGGATTTACTCAACCTGCTCCTCCGCGGTGGGGCTGCTCCTGACCCCGACACTGCTGCACTGCGATACTGGCCCATGGACTCGCTGGTCCTCAGGCCAGTTCCTGGCCGCCGCTGTGTGTTTAACATCTCAGCTGTGCTCCCGTCCCCTTCCCCTCCCATGTCCTCCAGCCACCGATATTTCAGCAAGCCAGTTGAGCCGCTGCAGATTTCGAACAGACATTGGAAAACACAGAAAAGCAAGTCTGTGTGTGTCCCTGTGGGATTTAAACCTCAGCCCTGACTCCCTGCAGCATGCTCTGCTGTTCAGGGAAAAAAAATCCTTCACCTCTTTGCTGTTACCCCAGTGATTTAGCACGGGTTGGGATCCTACTCTCCTTCCCGTGCAGCCGTGGCTCCGGTGGAGCCTCCTCCTTCCACACTCCTGCTGCAGCAGAAGGAGCGAAAAAACAGGGGGAAGCCCAGGAGGATCCCTACTTGGCGTGAGCAGGAAAACACAACCAAAAAGTCACTTGGAAACAGCGGGACACGTCCCCTGGTAGTACAGTATGGAAATGCGATGCCTTTGTACAGCACAATGAAGGCCAAGGAGGGTTACACCAGCAGTGGAAACACACCCCTGCACAGAATGCCTGAGACGAGCCAAACGGGGTGCCAGGAGCCCCCCCGGCCGCCCCCAGCAGCCAGGCTGTCCCCAGACCACGCGGCTGCCCCCAATCCCCAAGCCGGGGCGAAGGGCTGCCTTGCTGGGTCGGGGTGCCGGGCACCAGCAGCAGCCGCGCCGGCTGGGCCGTCACCAGGAGCAGGTCCCGGTGGGCGGCCGGGACCTTTGTTTTCCCCGCATTGTCCCCCGTACCTATTCAGTCGTTAAATAAATCTGCTGTGCGGCGCGTCTGCAGCACGCTGATACGAGAGGCGGTCGGTGCTGTTGCTTGTGTTTGTACGGGTGAAAGGTTTTATATCTGCTGTTTGAAAGTTAAAGACAATGCAACAGTTTGGTAAATAAAGACGAGGTTTCTTGTTCTCTGTCGGCGAGGGACAGGGACCTTGGGCAGGTGATCCCCTGCCTGGAGCCAGTAAGAGCAGAGAGGGAGCGGGACGTCCCCAGGCATACGTGAGCAGTATCGGTTAAACGCCCATTGTTTTGCCTCTACCAGATTTACACCAAATCGACTGCGCGTGAGGCTGGTTCTGTGCTAGTGAACCAAAAGCAGCTCTGCCTGGCATCCTTTTGGCTGGGCACGGGGTCCCACCCCGGCTGCAGCCCGTCCTCTCCCCGTGCTGGGTGGCTGCGCGGGCTCTGCTGACGCAGGAATTGCCCTGCGCATTTTCCGCGTGAAACATCATCGCTATTTTAAAAGGCCCATCGGGAATGGCAGGGACTGCGGGCAGGAAAGCTCCCGCGTGAGGGGACGGCGATGAAACGCGCTGGAATAAATGGCTTCATTCAAAGCAGAGCTGAAAAACAGTACATTGATCCGATGGTTTCAAACGGCTTTTCAATAGCAGCGAACAGTGGCGTCCCACTGAGTTCAAAAGATGGTCTTGTCTGGGCTGAAACAAGGCCCTTTAAACATTGCCATCATTCAGGACATTTCAGACACACACACTCTTTTGCTGCCTCCCTCCCCCTCTCCCCTGTGGAAACTTCCCCATATAATTGATCTTTTCAGGAAAAGAGAATAACAGACTCAGGGTCCCATCCTCTGGCAGCGGGAGTCAATGGGAATTTGGCTAATGACTCCCCCGGGAGAGGAGCGAGCCTTCGATTTCCAATAGGGAAGCAGCTCAGTACTCCAGGAGACGGTTTAATACAGTGCCTGGACTGCGGCGGCTGACGAAGGGGATAAAACCCGTCCTCGGGCAGCGTGCACGGCTCTGCGCACCGCGCCAATGCCGGGCACCAGCACATGCTGGGACCCTTCCCCCGCGGAGCTTCTCCCACCCGGGGTAGGAGAGCTCCCCGTCCTCCAGAGCAGATGAGCCCAGGGCAGCGGGATGCCGAGCACAAGGGCAAGCCAAGCAGTTCAGGCCCTCAGAGAATTCATGTTTAGAAACAAACTCAATTTCCTTCTGTTCCTTTCCCAACGACACTTGTTTACAGCACACACCCCAGCCAGTGTTCGTCACACTTTTCTCATGTCCTCCACTGATATTCTCTGCAGAAAAGTCAAAGTCTTACCAGGAGCTGTGAAGGCTTTGCCAT
Source organism: Haliaeetus albicilla (assembly GCF_947461875.1). Lineage (NCBI taxonomy): Eukaryota > Metazoa > Chordata > Aves > Accipitriformes > Accipitridae > Haliaeetus > Haliaeetus albicilla. The sequence continues at coordinate 1,165,297 of NC_091486.1, forward strand.
GGCTACATGTTCTCCCGCCACAGGTGGATGTCTCGCTGCTGCCCGCGGCACAGACCCACCGGCACTGCCGGCTCCGGGGGTCCTTGGCCCCCGCGTGGTAACTTCTCCTCTGCAGGAGATGCCCCCTCACACGATGTTACACCCATCATGCCACAAACTCTCTCCCAGGTTGAAAAACAGGTGATTTCACTAATGTTTCTATTGAAAGCAAGGAGATGACTTGGAGAGTAAAATGCCATCTAATCTGTGCCAAGAGATGCAGAAACATATTCCACTTTTTTCCTGGAAAAGTGTACAACAGTTATTTGATCAATACGCAAGATACTTCAGAGCTGGTGTGTTATGCTGGTGCCATACAGATAGGTGCTTTGCACAGCCAAATTTTGCTGCTTTTTACCGTGACAAAGGAATCGGGTTCATATGAATAAATCTGTAACTAGACCACACACGATTATTAGGCTTAATACCAATTGTTCCTCATTAATGTTTCAGAGGAGCGATTAGCATTTTGAGGCAAACAAGGTGTACTTAGTTAGCGGGACACGACCCAGCTGTCATTAAATTATATCTATGATTAATGATCTTCAGAGGCAGAGAGCTTAAAGTCTGGGCAATGGTGAACAGAAGGAGAGGGAGGGGAGGTCGCAGCCGGTGGCGGGACGGCCCCGGGGGGCACATCCCGCCTGGACCCACGGCTGCCAACAAGACCCAGACAGCTCGCACGAGTTAAAACAAAACAGGGGTCTGAGGACATTTCCTTAAAGCAAAGCGTATGGGGACAGTGCTAAAGGAGCCAGCCGGCCCAGCGTGGCTGCCTCCCGCGCTGACCATTGCTATGAACGCGGCCCCGAGAGCACCAGAGGCACCTTTGCCTCCAAGGCACCTTTGGCCACGCTGCTCAGACTCTTCTGGGCACCGCTATACTGATCTCAGCAGTACGGCACAGGCGCAACAGGACCGTCCCTAGGTGCCCAAGACCAAAATCACACTTTCACCCTTTTTATATCTTTATACCTATCCAGAGAGGCCAGCTGGGGAGCCGAGCACTGCTGTGTGTGCCTGGGCTGTCACGCTGCGCCTTCCTTCGTATGGCATTCCCAAACAGAAACCAGTGTCTGTCTTCACAGGTTTCGATAAAAACACTGAACTTCTTTGAAAAGCACCGTGCCATTTGGGCCATGCAGTTTTTGTCTTCTCTCCTCCTCCTGCACCTCCTATTCCCCTGCAAGATGACCCCCAGCTCCGTTTCAGCAGCCACCCCTTTGATGTGTAATTACTTTGGAGCAGTGCCTGTTGCTCATGCGTCACCTGTGACGGGATGTAAAGTAGCGCAGTCGGTCGGACGCTCTGAAGGCAGATGTGCCTCACCGACCGCCCAGGTCGGGATGGAGAGCCCGTCCGCTTCATAGCCAACAAGCACCATCGCTTGTGTCTGCAAGCACTCCAGCTTCTCATGAAATTGTATTATTTATAGAAAACCTTCTAACATACTCAGCAACTGAAGATTATTATCAAAAGCGGTTGAGGAAACACAGCGCAGAAGGTCATTTTATAGCTGAGGAACGTGTAAACAGCAGAGGCCAGGAATGAGTGTCATGAACAGACGTGGCCAATGGCTTGTGACAAACGTTAAAATATTTAGAGAAAAAAATGTTATTTTTGCTGCCAAATTTTAATTTAATTAGGGATTGTTTGGGTTTTGTTCTTTTTAATGCGGTTTGTTTATGGCTGTTCATTGAGAAGCATCATTGCCACGGCAACAGGCAGCAAATACACTTTGTAAGTGGCACAGGCAGCGCTGTGCCACCCGCAGACGTGTGTCACTCATGTGCCAAAGGAGGAGAAAGGGGATTAGTAACAGAAGAACAGTAAAAGGTCTCAGAACAAATTAGGATTGTAAGTCGTGAAAAGTTGTCTGTCTGTACTCACCAGAACACTTTCTTGGTCTTCCCCAACTTTTTCGTAATGCTCATACGTAAGCATTGAAAGAACAGAGGGAAAATTAAATGAAGCTGTGGGAAGAATGCCGAGTTCACCATCTGATTTTGATTTGGGGTATTTTTGTGGCAAAATCAGATTATTTTTTTCTTGCTGGACAGGCTTTGCAGACACTTAAAAGTAAAATGAAGATGCAACATTTGGCAAAAAATCCTCAACAGTGTCTGCCCAGTAAGTTTGCAATGGGAAAACAAGCTGAAAAATGCTGGGTTTTCCTCCTTCTTTTTGATTTGTGGGAGAGAGAACGTTATGTGCGCTATGAAAACACCAGAGGTGAAATAGCTTAACAGAAAAAAAAGGGAGGCATTGCAGGGATGGCTGAGAGAGCGGGCAGGGGGGCAGGAGGGGACGGTGATGGTGGTGACGGCAGCTGCGGAGCGTGCGGAGATGCTCTGTGCAGCACCCGCCGCTCCAGCCCAGCCATCCAAGTGACAAGGCTGAGGGATAATCTGATAATTTGTCCATCACGTGCAAGCGAGAGCTCCCGGGGGTGAGGTTCAGCCTTGGCATGCATTCAGGGACTTGACTCCGTCAAGCCTCTCCTGCTCTTGCCGGGGATGACATTGATAAGGGAAGGGGAAGGCATGGCTTTGGTAAGCACCCCCCAGTTTTACAGCGTTTCTCTGCGACGGGAACCCCGATACAAGCGATAAGAGGCAGCAGACAGGGTCAGAGTGACGGGCCGTCGCAAACGGTCGGGCAGCGTCTGCAGACAGGCGTTCCCCACCACCACGGGGAAGATGCCCCCTTCGCAGCCCCTGCCAGACCCCCCCTCTGCAGCAGGGCTGCAAGCCTGCCCTGCCCCATTGCAATGTTCCTGCAGGAAATTTCCCTTCTCCTGGGCTGGGACTGCCCTGCCCTGCCCTCAGGTAGTGCTGCTCTGGAGCTGGAACCTTTTGCCAAGAGTAACTTTTAACTTGCGATAGAACAAGATGCACAGTTTTAGTCTACTGAAATGCTAAAAATCTAAACTGAAAAAACCCACCAATCCTCAATTAAGTGCAGAGGCTTGGTTTATACCTTTTATTTCCTGACTGTGTTCCTATTGATCTCCCTGGTTTCCAGCTGCAGATTAGCATGGCACTGTACTGCCTTACACTTCTTTTGCTTTTAAGAGAGTGTTGCAGTTCACAGTATCATCCATTCAAACATGATGCGATACGCTCAGGGTCGTTCTCACTGCCATTGAAGTCAGGGGAAAATCTGCCACCGACTTCAGTGGATCAAAACCTTCATAACTAATTTATAGCTAATTACATTATTAATATTTGAGTTCCTTATAACACGTCCTAAATTGCAGCAGCTGTTTGCAGGGACACTGGCGGGACTGCTGCAGGACGCTGGGCTGGAGGCACAGCGCTCCCTCTGTCCCACAGCTGGCACAGGGGGAGGTGAGGGGTTTGCATTCGCATTGCACCACTTACATCGTGTGGGTTTGTTTAAAACCTGACCTCATCGTACGTTTCATTTCCTTTCTGAGGGCAACTGCCTGTCTTTGCCACCAAAACAGTATCCAGGCATGATGCTCTGCTCGTGAACGCACCCAAAACCGGCAAGCAAGCTCCCAAAGCTTGTGCTTCCAGGAGTTTTTATTCTATGCTGTCCCAACAGGCTGGAGGAGCCGCATGCCCGGCGAGGAGCTGGCGGAGAGGTGGGGATGGGGATGGGGAGGCCGGGCAACCCCTGTGCCGCGGTGGCATTGGGGTTTTCCTCTTGTCCCCAGGCCCAGGGAGGAAGCAAGAGAGGCGAGACTGGAAAAGGCAGAAGTGAACTTCGTGTGACTCAAACCAACATCCCGGCTGAAGACGACAGACCTCTCGCCGAGGCGCATGTGACATTCACAGCCCGGCGTGCAGAACGGCCATTACACGAAATCCTGGGAAGCAGGGCAGCCCCGGCTCCTTCCCAGAAGAGGAACCAGTCCCTGGCACAGCGGAGGCAGCCAGCTCGGCTCTGGCTGTCCTTTGGGAACCTCAGACCTCCGCACAAACACTAATTAACTCCACTTTGAACCCCCTGTGGGCACATATGCCTGGAGTTGCCCATGTGAAAGGGATGAGGGGTGGTACCCAGAGGGAGGCGACCCCGGGACGGGGCTCCTCGTTAACCTGGGGGCTCCGCTCCCATTTCCTCTCATCCTTCTGGTACGGCACAGCCTGCACAACGTCTTTTCATGAACAGAGCTGAGACTGAGAACGTGGCATACCTTGGACGCAACTCGTATCTATTATTTAAAACTGTCCTCCTCGCAGAATTAATTAACATCTCTTTTTTTGCCTCACTGCAGCAGATCTAGTAAGGCAACTGGCACTTTGACAGATGACTATGGATATTTTCCTATAGAGACATAACTTGGGGGGCATGGGTTCTCGTTTGCAAATTGTTTAATACAACCGTACCTGGCAGGCACCCAGAAAAGTGAAGGGTAGGAGGGTTCAAGCAGCAGGCACTGTGATCAGGATGAGAGGCTACCAAACGAGCCACCACCAGGACTGCGCACCGGTGTGGTTTGGCACTGTATCCTCACACGAGGCCAAAACGCAGCGTAAGCCCCGGCTGCTGGGGTGAAGTACCCGTGGGACAGGCTCCAGCTCCATCTCAGACCCCCCCTCTTGGCAGTCTCACTGAGCCCCTATGGCCACAGTTCTCTGTCCCAGACCCTAGCCCTCCCCAGGGCATTGCCCCCTCCCTTCGTCCCACAGGAAAGAGGCTGTAGAAGCGAAGTAAAGCAGAGATGCATTACAGCTGCCGGGCGCTCTCGGAGGCGGGCACAGCCCGACCGAACACCCAGAGCTGAGTGGAAGGTGGGACAGAGATGCCTGAGTTTCCCTGGTGTATGGTCAAGGCAACATAACCTGGCAGCTGTCTGTAACCAGCAGGCTGTCTGGGCAAGCGGAGCGTGAGCATCGGCTACCTGGGCTTCAGCCTTGCATGATGCACCCGAGACATTACCAACCCCGAGAAAACACGATTGAATGCGATGCTATTTCCACAAACAAGAAGGGAGCAGAGATCACTTGCAGCGCTGGGGGTGCGGCTGGGTTGGGGAGGGAGCAGGACTGTGGTACGTCATCACCACCATCACCGTCATCATCACCATCACCACCACCACCATTGCGGGGGGCTCGAGGTGTTCCCTGGCGATGCCCCTGCCGTACAGGGGAGCAGGGCACTGCCAGGCACGTGGGCTGAAGGACCCGGAGGCAGCGAAACGGGACTCACTCTGGGAGCGCAGGGTGGGACTGGGGAGGCAGAGGCATCCCTGCTGTCGCAGAGCACATGGGGCCTGCGGGATCCGGGGAATTACCTCGCTCTGGGGAAAAACAGAGACCAAGCCTGGCACCGAGGGGTGGGAGTCTCCACCACGGGACCAAAAGAGGGCTTGGGCCAGAGCGAGAGATGAGGGAACGAAACTCAGCCGAGCATCCAAGGAAAGGAGAACAGAGAGAGCAGAGCAGGCAGGTCCCCCCGGCAGTGTCCCCTTTCCTCCCACAGCGACCTGTGAGTGAGCTCAGTGCACCCCACTGAGGCGAAACCCCACCGGACCATGATGGCACCACGAGAAGGAGGGGAATAGCGGGAAATAGGCTGGAAATAAAAGCTTCCAGCCATCAGAGGAGCTGCCATGGAGCAGTGTAGCAGCGAACGTGCTACTGAAAGGCAACGAGGGAACAGCATTCCTACAGAGTCTTGAAGAAAATCCCGGTGGAAGCAGGAGATGCTCCCAGCTGGGAGTACCCCTGTGCCCTGCTACAGCTGTGTTGGGGATGGCGTTACCAGGAGCAGTCCAGCACAGGGGAAGGGATGACGACCAACAAAATCCCCCCTCTCTGTGTCCAGCTCTGAACCTCCTCCTGGTTTTGCCTCCAAGCAAACCAAAGCATTCACCGGCAGTCACGTTTCCAGCACCGACTTGTAGTGGTGCACATGCCAAAGCACTTGATAAACTTTACTGGCCATACTGTTCTGTAAAGGCATCACTGGTGGGACACATCCACGCAACACTGGGTAGTGGTAAGGCACAAGTCACCTCCTCCAGAGAGGGAATGGCCCATAATAAGTCACAGGAGACAGAATAAGATATGAAGGTCACTCACTTATGCATGGAAATAAATTATATTGTACCATCAACTAAGTTTCTTCAGCCAGTCATAAAGCAGAATACCGCTAAGTAATTTACTTGCAGATGACGGTTATAAAACACTCACACTCTAACAAATCAATGGGTGCCACACCACCCAAGCCCCCGAGCTGCACCTGCTGGTGATGAACGGGGAAGCCCCTGGCCCACACCGTCCCGACCTGCCCACTGCCTCCGAACGCCCCGGCCCTTGGACCTCTCCCTGTTGTTGAGTCCCTTCACTCTGCTTCTGTATGCCAAACTTTAAGTACTGAAAAAAATCATAACAGAAGTAAAAATTACCAGTTCTTGCCGACAGCAACTGACCATTTCTTGTACACAAGCCTGAGAAGTGATCGCTTATTTACAAGGTGCAGTTATAAGGTTGATGAGATTTTGTCACCCTCATCACCTCTTTCTTGCACAAGACATGGAAGATGATGCCAGAGAAAAACATCTGGTGACCACACTGCTGGGGAAAAACATTTGGTGACTGCACTGCTAGGCTCCACATTCCACAAAAAATGTGTAAAGCTCAGATCTAATCTCCAATCTCAAACTACCGCCAAAGTCTGCAGCCCAGCCAGGGCAGCCAGCACTAGTGCCTGCACACGAAATAAGACGTAAGTTCTTTAATGATGTCTTTCTCCTGACAAGCACAGAGAAATTTCATATCCGTAAGATACTTTCTTTCATAATAATGTTCAGGTGCCATTTTTTTCTTCTAGAAAACTGGATACCTCCACATTTCTGCTAAAAACAATAAATACTGATTGTTTTGTGAGGCAGTGGGTTGACAGGAGAGATACACAAAACAATACCTCCTTTAACATGTATATAGTTAACATACAGAAGGAAGCAGACCTATACTACATATTCTTAAAGAGAAGGTGATGCAAAGCAAAACCCACAAGTGTTAAAATAACAGGGCAGAGACTGCAGCAAGGTTACGTTGCTGAGAGGGTGGAAGCAGTCTCTAGAGTATAATAGGTTTTAAATTGGAGGCCTCTACTTAAAACCCACAGGAAATAAGAAGGGTCAAAAAGGCAAAAATTGCACAACTGTTATATTACTTTAAAAGACAATCTAATTTCTCCTTCAGAAATTGCTGCAGTTTTTTGGAAGATGTCTTTGACAAAAGATGTCATAATTCAGGTCCATTGCTGAATGAGAGACTGGCCAAGAACCCAGAGTTTTATTCAGCCGAAGTGTTTCTGCAAGCCTGCCGCAGAGCTGTGGCATTTCACAAAACTGATTCAGTCTAAATCGGGGCAGGGGGGTTGAACTGGGAAATACAAATTGCAACAGCAGAGACCCGCTCGAGGCTGGTGCTGGATGCTCTTACTCAGGAAATACGCAGAGCAAGGGCACACTGGGATGGATGGCACAGGAGCCCCAAGCTCTCCGCACCCACCCGTACCCGACCCACCACGGCGCGGGCAGGGTGGGCGCCTGCGGGCAGGACCAGCCCCGGGGCAGCAGAAGTCCTGCCAGCAGGCCCATGCTCAAACATTGCAAATCCTGCCAGCAGAAATTGCTGACCCACAGTGGAAAAAAAAGAAGCATCCCCTTCTGCTCATCCTCAGCCCACCCGGCTCACTTGGTCTGGGTTTTCCTCCTTAGTTTGTCACAGTGCACTGGAAAGATCACATCTGTCGTGGAAAGAGGAAGGTCTGCCAGCACCCGGAGCCCTCTCTCCACAGACGTGCTGCAAGCGAGCAGGCGGCAGCAGCGAAACCGTGCAAACACTTCTGTTTTCTCCCACTGCCGTGCCGCTGCAGGAGCTGGAGGGAAGCTGGGGAGAGGCTGGCGCGGCGGGGGGAAGCCCTCTGGCCGGGTGGTGGGGATGGCGGGGGCTGGCCACAGAGCAGCGGTACACGCACGGGGGGCTGGACAGTCACGCTGTGTTTGCTGCAGGGATGTGTTTGGGCAGCACCTTTCAACCTGTGACTTCTTACCAACCCCGTCTAGCAACCCAACCCAACCCAACCCCAACCCAACACAACACAACACAACCCCAAGCCAACACAACCTAACACAACCCCAAGCCAATGCCTCCCTACCACTCCTCCACGCAACAGCCCATCACGACGTGGTCTGGATTTTAGCCTATTTTTCTAAAAGCTGGAAAACCGTAAGAAGTACAAGGGACGATACAAATTAAATTTAATTCTCCTACATGCATTTTAGAAGTTTTCTGTTTTTCTGCCACCTGTAACGTTTAGTCTCTTGCTTAAAATATCTAATTCTACAAGTTTGTTGTTTGGTTTTTTTTAAAGAAGCTACACTCTCTAAATCTTTCCTTGTATTAGGGAAATATGGTCTGATACGACACTCCAGTTTTCACCAGGGCACATTCAGGCATAGTGTGAAGCTAATTTCTCGTTTTACTATTCTCTCTTTCCAGCTATCAAAGGAGTGGGGCAGATTCTCAAGACAGCTCAAGTTCTTACCAACCTCTCCCAGCAACGAAGATGTGCCAGCCACGACAGCAAGGTTCAGCTCTACTGTGCCCAAGTATTTGTCCATCCTCTGGAATAAAATAAAACCTCAGTAATGCAAATTTTCTGTAGACTGAAAAGACTTCTTTTACACTTGAAATACTATTTTATATCTCCATTTTTTCAGTAACTTATTAATTTGTGAGCTTAGCAGAACTATGCCCCGTGTCATGTGTCCCAATTGTATCCCATAAATGTTTAACACTACTGGAAAACAATAATTTTCTAACTCAAAAAACAGTGTTACAGAAATTAAACAATTGCTAAGTGACCACTGCGCTTTTTCATGAATCCCATCTACTTTATTAAACCGAGACAAGCCAAGATAGCCAATTACAATGCACTAAAATGTACCGTCAACCGACTGGGAAAGGCTATTATATTTTCAGCTTCCATGTAGTTCAATGAAAATTAGAGTTAAATGTGTATTTTGAATGCAATAGGTTATTACTAGGAAGTTAATCATACCGTTACTTTTTATTGTGGGTCGATATATAGAAGTTTAAAGGGACCCTAACTGAGAGGAATAAATGAGGCCAGCCCTCGCTGCTGCCCCTGACAGTGGGGTACCGTGCCGGGCTTAATGCACCCTCCTGAAGTCTCCTCAAATCGTGTCACTTGTAGAATTTGCACTTGACTTTTGCAAACATTAAATGTTCTTGTCGCTGAGAACTAATTAAGAAATCTGGACCACTATTGCTGAGCTAATTTTGTTCAGGTTGACTGCATGTTCAAATCTGACTCTAGATGCTCATCTAATGTATACTGTGACCAACTATTTCGGTTGGATTAAGGTAATTACCTAGCTCAACACTTTTCTGATACATTTTACAGTAATGGAATCCGAAGCTTTTATATGCTTCTCCATCTTCACTTTAGAGGATTGGGAGGGTGAAGCTGTGCTTGAGGATGGAAAAGCCAAAGCCTAGCTAATCACCAGCCTACAGGACAGCTCAGCTCAGCTTAGGCTCCCCAGTTCGGAAGGCAGCAAACCAAGTGCCGCGTTAAAAGGCTTTATTTTCACAGACCTCAGAAAGAGCCTCATCACTGGCGAGAGTGATGCGACCTGCTTCGGATCAGGGGAACCAGCAACTGTCTGATCGAGCAGGGCGGGTTGGGGGGTTTCACGGATCCACCGCGCCCTTCCCCAGCACCCAGTCCTTTACACCCCAGAACACTGCGGCAGAGGCAGGAGGCAAGTGGGGACACAGAGTCCTGGACCAGGTTCGTGGTTCCTGGTGCATTAAGTCCTCCCCTCGCTGTGGCAGGCTGCTGCCCAAAGCATCAGGCTCATCTCGTGGGCAGAGAGCTGCCGGGATACATGGCCAGCGTGCCGCATCCAACTAAGCAGAAGCCAACCCCTAAAAAAGTGCCCTTGCTCTGGGCATCTTAAAGATGCTGAGACCACAAAGGAAAAGCTCCATAGTTCTGTAACACATCTGACGTGCAATGAGCTCCGCGTGAGTGGAGGACCCAGGCCTGTGGCCAGAGGTGGTACCTTCCACGCGACAACAGCTCGTGTCCTTCAGACACAGCATCCTTCACCCATTTACCACGATCGCATCTCCGAGACCGCAGTCCTACGACTGCTCACCATGTTAGCCCCCGTGGTGAGACACAGGGATACACCATATGGAACGAGGTAGGGAGACGGGATTTTCCACCGCACCAAAACACAGGCAGTTAATAGGCAGTAAATTATCATAACTAAACCAAACGACCAACCATTTCAGAGGGCAGCAGTGAACAAACACACGTGTGGCGTGTGAGACACTGGTGTGTCCTCTACACAAGACTCCCCTCTGAAGGAAAAGGTCATCACAGCTTTGCCCCCACCTTGGCGGAGGAGGGTGGCCAAAAGGGCAGGAGGGAGGTCCATTCCAAAGGGCGTGGAATGGGATGGCAGATCGTGACCTGGGGAAAAGGGGAAGGCTCCCTGGTGCCAAACCCGGCGTGAGGGCAGTGGTGGCTGCCTGCACGCGGCTGGAGGAAGGACTCATCCCAGGAAGACCCCAAGGATGCGGCCGTGGCGTGGCCCAACCTACGCCATGACTGGTCCGCAGAAAGTTCCAGGGTTAACCTTGCCTGCTAACAAAAAGATTAAAAAATAGAAAAGCTGTCTTTCATGAACTACTGTTCAAAGGGTTGGAATTTCTTCCCAAGAGCATTTAACCTGGGAGGCGCAGAGCCACCACGCCATGACTTCCACCGTTTTCTCACTTACGGATGGACAGCTACCTCGGAGCCTTACAGCAGCCTGCTCCAAACCAGTACAACGTGGGCTGCAATGCAGGTCTCTTACTGGGGAGAAGCAGGTAGGACATGGTGGCCCTCTCCTTGCTTCACAGGAGAAGAGATGTCCGCGTAACAGGGAAAGCAGTGGGATTGCTGAGGCAATGACAGTGTTTTGAATTTGTGGACTTCCTACATGCCTTGTTTCCATAAAACGTCCAATCTTTTCCTCTTTGTTCTGCTGAAGTGTTTTATTTCCACCTATTTAATGGTTTGCAGAGTTATGTCAGAGCCTAGGCGTGTCTCTATTTTGTGCACAACATAGGATATTGTTCAATAATTTGGGAAGGGAAGGATGGTCAAAGTATATAGGCATTTTTTAAGCAACAGTATCAGATTACCTTTATTGTACATTATAACTCTGCATTACAACCATGCTGAAGACCCCATAGCTATTTCTAGTTAAATTAGACGCTGTGCCAAGAACAGAGCTTTCTCCAAGAAGGTTTTAAAGCTCAGGATTGAACATCTTGACGTACATCTCACACGCTCTTTGAGACCTCCTGTCACTTACAAAATAATCTCCCTCCCATAAGCTACTTTTGTAGTCAATACTAACCACAACACTTCAAGAAAAAAGGGTTTAAGTGAAAATTGTGAAAATAGATATGGACTTACTTTTCATAATGTCATGGTAACGAGGAACAATGGAAATCTGCCAGTTTTTATTTTCTTGTGTCTTCTGGGTCTTCATAACAAAAGATGCTGCTGGTGGGGAATGTCACGCATTCATGCTGATGTGGCTCTAGATGACTAGCAGAAAGGTTACTGGTGTGGCCTGAAAGCCAGGAGTTGTCCCTTCTTTCTGCAACCAACTGCTTTGTGTCCTGGGCTGTGTGGAAATGCACACAGCAGCATTAGACCATAGATCCAGTCGGCATCCTCTGCCTCCTCCACTGGTTGCTGCTGCCAGTGCAGCCTTGGATACAAGTTTGGAGTTACCTCTTTTTTTTCCTGGTTTCCTCAGTCACTGGGAGTTTTCAAAACACAAAAAGATACCACACTTCCCAAACCTTCACAAAGGTAAAGGTAAACAAGCAAACTTTGGTAAGATAATTAAACGATGCTTGCTATTTCAAAAATACAAAGTGATCCCACCCTTCCCGAAATAAGGCACTTACATTCTTCAAGGCATTAGGCAGAAATTCATCTACGAACTAGGTATGCAAAGACCTTGCACACAGTCAGCTCAGGTGTTCTCACCTACTGACACAGCCCATAGGGAGAGCACAACACCTCTGAAAATGCTCTCATGCAAAAGGTGTGATTTCATTAATCGGTAAGAAATCTTCCCATCAAAAGAGCTGGCCTGGATATTTTGATCTGCAATTTAACAAGGCATCGATGGCATTGCATTGCATAAGCCTGGTAAAGAAGATACGGAAAACATCTCCTCCGCACACGGAGGTCAGCTGGGGACCGTGGCAGGACGCGAGAGGCACAGCCTGTCCCTCACCCTTGCCAGACGTATCCCTTCACGAACAGGTAGAGATGGGGTGACAGAGGGAAACTCCCTTAAAATACTGTAATGTCCTCAGTGCCCTAGAACGGCTTTTGGCTATTTTTTACAACTCAAACCACCAAGAGAGATGAAAGCAATCCCACACATTTGGGAGACAGCAAGCAGCAGCCTCGAGAGCTGCTGCTGCCCTTCCACCTGCTCCAAGGGAGACTGCCTCCAGACCCGGCTTGGCGGGTACGGCAGCAACCGGAGGGTTCACATGCTGGGCTGCCAGCAGCCAGCGGCTTTCCTTGCTTCCAGCGGAGCTCCCCAGCCCTCACCTGCTCTGGCCTTGCCCCCCCAACAGCCGATCCCACGTCAGACCCAGCTTGGTACAACCTCCGCGGCACAGGAAGGTGACAGAAGACCCAAGGAAGCCCATATCATTACAGCTTTATCACTAATGGTTATTTTCCTGGACAGACATGGAGCTGGAAAAGTGTAAGATGGAGAATATCTTGTGAAAATTGCTGAAGAAAGGAAAGTCATCAGAAGCAAGAATCCAAATGCAAATTAAGCCGCTAATAGTGAAATGCAACAGATCTCTCTTGGAAGTGAAGACCTTTGCTCTGTTGAAGAGAGACAGAAGGGCGGCCACAGGACCCTTCCATGCTCCACAGCCAACACGCTCAATCAGATGAACTTGGCCTTCACTCCCCTTCAGACCTCACCCTCCCTGTCAAGCCGCTAACAAGTGCCATTTATGATGGTTCTTTCTGGGATGTGGTTGCCTCTACCTCGGGAAATTGGATTGAGCTTATTCCTCATACGCCACAAATTGGGCAATAACTTTCAGTCACTACCCACGGACTAGACTTGAGTCAGCCAACTAGAACTGAAAGGTCTTCTAAAGCCTATTACCAGCCTCCTGAAATATCCAGTCTCTAAACAGACTTAGCACATGAGACACAGGAGTGCCAATATTTATTAGGTGCTCACGCTGTTTTCCCCGATCAATTTTAGCCATGACCCGAGACGTGGTGTGCAGCAATGCAAAGCACAAGCAGCCAGAACAACACTGTCTTTGCTGAGGTTTATTTGCTGAATTGTGGTCCTATATAGCAGATCTTCAACTCTTATAACTTCCTTCATGTCCATCATCTCCAGCAGCACTGCAGCAGGTCTCCAGGAAGGATCTCCCCCCCAGCACACTTGGGTCTCTGGTCCTGGCTTGCACAGACACGATGGGCAGCGCTCATGGGAAACGCACGCCAGAGGGTCTCGGGCAGGAGCTGGCAGTGCTCACACTGACATGACCATGGGTGTTTCTCAGCCCACATTAGATGTCCCACTAAAACCTAATTTTAAAAAAATTTATTACAAAATACAGACCGGCATGGATTCTGAAAGAAATCTGACCACCCACAAGAGAACAGGAGCCCTTGAGCATTATAGCACGAGAGGATGATCAATAAAGAGTGAAAACCAGGCAGGCTGGACCCTGTTGCTTTGTCTTCACGCAGCCATTACCCAGAGGAGGGACATCTTGCAAATTCATCACTTTTCTTCAATTTTTTTTTCTTTCTGTCATTCTATGATTAGAGAGAGGATGCAACTACAATTGAGCCCTTTGGTAGAATTTACTTCAGTGATTAAAATAACTGCATGGAATTAGCACAATTCGAACATTATTTTTTATCTTGAGTGGCAGAAAATCATTGCTCCTGGGATAATTCTTAACCTAACAGAATGACCTCTATGAAATAGATCCAAAAGTTTTATGATTTTTTGCCTTCATGCTAATTTAATGTAGTCCAATTGTTTAATCTTAAAACGAACACATTCCAAATAAAGTAACACAGTTTACAACAAGACACTGTAGGAAATAATTAGGTTGCAAGTTCTGGAGGCTTTAATATGGTTGAAATTATATAACTATCTTCACATTCCCTGTATGGTCCTATTAAATGCAGTAGGCATTGATGTCGCTAGCTGTCAGGAAGCAAAATGAAAAATAGTTTTAATAGCTGCTCTTTGACCTGTTTTATATTTTATGTCAATTATAACAGCGCACAACCATGCATAATTATGAAGCATAGATGCATTAAAATGTACACATAATTTGTGTTCTTATGGCAACCACTGCATTAGGATCTAGAAAACAAACTGATGACTTCCTATTGTTAAGTCGTCTTAATATCAAATATGCAAGAGTTTTGTCTGCCTACTCGCTTTGTGTAATTTAAAAAAAAAAAATCTGAGAGACAAACAAGAATCAGCATGTAAGTGTACATCTGCCATCTGTACTGAGTCTCCAAGTACAGGGAACAGCGTTCGCCACAACTGCAGAATTAACACAGCCTTGCATGCAAACATTCAGGCCTGAGTTTTTAAATGATCTCTTTCATTCACCAAAGAAGTTATTTGCTGGTTCACAGAAGATCCACAACAGTGCTTTGGCTTCATTTGGGTCTTAAGCAGGAGCAACTGTTCCTCTGGTTTCAAATGGGGACAGTCATCCTATTTTCTGAAGCAAGTTGATAAAGATGAAAATGTCATCTAGGACCTAAAAAAATTTTGCACACTAAACCGAAAGTGCACAGGTAAGTCCCTGAGTTTAAAGGTGACTGTTTAAAAAACAGTCCTCAGATCTTGCTCCCAACACAGAAGATACTTGTATGTAAAGCAGGAAATGTGGACGTGTTCACACCACAAAAAAAAATCATCGTATAGCGTTCCCGCAGAGATGCTCTGAAGTGAAGGAATCTGCATCTTCTGCAGTGTGCTCCAGGATGCCACCAATAACTGCAACACAAGCAAGTATTTTCACGTCCTTTGAGGTGCTATTAGTGAAGATGATGAGATCACGGGTTTATTTCTCTGCTTCAGGAGGCATCTGAACCACCTCAGGGAACACACTTCCTACCTGAAGCGTTTCCTTTCGCCCCACAGTCCGCACCGTTGCTGGGGCTGCCTCCCCCCTGCCCCTTCTCCTCCCCTGCCCCAGGATGGTGACGAAGCTCACACTTCGACTGCAGATCTTACTGACGCTTCCAAGCGCTCCCGTTTCCAGTGCTGGCATACATCACCCCCTGGCTTCTGTCGTAAAGGCAAGTTCACGGAGTGTGTTTTAAAAAAACGAAACCTGTGAAATCCGGAAAATTCATCCTCTGCGAAATCGAGATGTGCCGTATTTTAACTGGGATCTTTCTTATTGAAGTCATCTGCTCGTTTCACCATCTGCAGAAGGTTGCAGGAACAGACAGGGCACTGTGACGCTGGTGCCAGTATGGGAACATCCCCTGATACACTCTGCGTTTGCAGGAAGCCCAGCTGAAGAACAGAGAAATGCAAAATGCACCCGTAAGTGCATGCAAACACCTGCGTTGCAGCTGGCTGTCTTGCCTGGCTCCACCGCTGGCCTGGACGTCGGGGTCCTGCCTGGGAGGACCCATGCACGTGGCCTCACTGCTTTATTGGCGTCAATTCAGTGTCCAAGGAGGAGGATTTAAAGAAACCACCAGAAACCCTACGCATGCTGCAGACCTTCCCTGAACACGGATCGATGAGCCCACGCGCATAGAGCAGAGCTGGCGCACAGCACTGCGGGTTTACTTAGCACATTTAAGCCCAAACCGCAGCCCCGTTATTTGAAGAAAAGTTGGCAGATCAAACATCTTATACATCGATTCTTTAATAATGTATCCTTGTGCTCCGCATAACAAATCCCTGCCTTTCTGAAAGGATGTGTGCAATTTCATGGAAAATCATGTCTCGCACAGAGTCCCTGAGGACAATTTTTGGTGGCATCTATAGGTATCTTCCCATTTTAATCTATTTTAGAATACTAGCTACAGAACCCCGGTGGTTTCATTCATACTAAAAATATACCTGCAAGGTACAACTATTACATTTTGCTTAACATTCAAGACAGGTCAGCTGTGTTGGACACCACTTCCCAGCAGGAGGAAGGAGCGCTTCCTAGGAAGGGGAACAAGAGAAGGGCAGCAGTTTAAGTTCTCGACAGAGCTGCTGCTTTGCACGGAGCCATCAGGGCTGGCAGAGCACCAGGGCACGAGCAATCCCTTCCGTCCCAGCGTGCGCTGAAGCTCGCACCTCTCGACGCGCAGGCGGGCTCTCCGTGTGGTTCCCGCGTGCCTCGGAGGCTGGCGAGGCAGGGTTACCCACCCCGCGCGGTGCTCCGTGATGAGCTGTGGGGCCACAATGCAGTTTAGAGCTAATAGTTTTTTTCTGAGGACACTTTAGCCCTTTGAATTAAGGCTTAGCTCAGATCTCACAAAAGCCAGGGTCCTCCCTCCCCAGCACAAAGGATCCCTTGGCTGAAGGTCTGCTGAAAGCGTATGCCTGTGCTGGCATGTAGGCTTCTCGCAGGGCAGAGGAGGGAATGCTGCATCGCATAGCTCTGCTAAAAGCCAAAACTTCAGTCAAAGCAGAACTGAGACAACCAGCGGAGCGCCAAGATTTTGCTCGAGCTGCTTAATCTTTATCCAGCACGCTTACTGCTTGCTGCCGGTTGGAGCGGCTCCCCTGACTCAACTCCGTGCGGTGTAGGGGATTCATTCCTACCGCAGCTGGCCTTTTCCCTGGAACGGCAAGCAGTGTACCTAAAACCAAAATACTTTCCTTTAAGAATACGCCAAGACTCAAGGGATTGCAAAACTGAGGGAAATGTGTTACGTGACCTACTCGTGTGGTTATTTCTACCCCAAAACAGGCACAATTACATTACAAGGGCAGAATACAGCGTCCTCCACCTGACCAAAGCCCCCCCCAGACCACCTCCCACAAAGCCAAGTGCAAATATGCCCAACAGCTTACTCAGGATGTGCCGTCACATCCATGGCTGCTGAAGCCATCCTTCTGGAGACAGACCACATACAAAGACCAAGCGATGAGCACAGATCTCCGCAGAATGGAGACCTTCTCCCTTCTTACCCAAGCACGGTCCTGAGCAAAGCCACAGACTCTATGTGCCATTTCCAAACAATAAAGGTCTGTAAAAAAAAAAAAATCACCTCCCAGCAATACTCTGCTGGTTGAGCAGAGCATTGTCCTGATAGCACCTCAGCATTTGTTCCGGCTCACTAATTTCTCTAATGGTATTTCTTTACAAAAATGTGTATTTCAGAGTCTGGCAGAAGTTTTACTTGGTAGAATTTCAAATAGAACATGACCTGCAATCTGGTTTCCACTTGCCTACGTATTTTCTTCATCATAAAGCTGGTTAATATAGTATCTTGGAGAACTACAACTTGCAAACTCTCATTTTATTACGTCCCCGGTCGTTCCTCAGCCACGTGCATGGGCTGAGGCGGTTCAGACCTGCGGTATTGCTACAGGATACAGAGCTTGAGCTCGATCCCACGAGCTGCAGAAGGATCCACGACGTTCACTCCCAGCAGCCACCAATGTATTTTCCCCAGGTCTTTGTATGGGCCTCCTAGCTCTTTCAAGTAATCTCACAGTTGGAAAATGCCATCTTCAACAGAAGGAACTTGCCTCTAACAACTCGAGACATGAAAGAGCTTTCAGCAGAAGGGCAGCTTAGGTTTTGGGGTTTTTGTTTGTTTTGGTTCTTTTAATAAGAAGGAAAAGGCACTGATTTAGGGATTTCCCTTAGATTTGCTCTGGTTTACACTCAAATATAACTAAGCAATTTAAAAAATAAAAATAAAACTGAACTCTCTAGGCAGCCACCAACAGACACAAACCACCACTACAGACCTGTAACACTTTGTAACTTTAACTCTGCATTTCTCTGACTTCTCCTGCCTGGAGCCCCCAACTGCAAATAAAAGCAGCACTGGAAACACAGGTACTGGACTTGTACTGACAATAACTAGATTCCTAACAAAACCACGGCAGGTGATGTGGCCAAACTTACATTTCTGCCATCAGGCACCAAGCTGGGGAGTTCTTGGGGTGGGGGGAGACAACACTGACACAGACCCTCTGCACCAGACTTCACCCAAGCAACCCAAGTGAATTGCTGAAACATTTTTTTTTGCTTAGATAACATTTTAAAAGCGGCTTCCCTGTTCTGTTTCATACAGTTTAGGAAATTTAGGAATATTACCTCTAGGAAAGAGGACAACCAGGGAAACAGGCCAGTGATTGTAGTTAGCAATCAACACTCGTGGTGAATGAACTTGGATGAAGATTTCTAGAATGCTCTAAAGTAAACCTAGAAGAAAACTTCTCAGCCCCATTTAATTTACACTGCATATACAGCTCGTAAAGATAGGTTAAAGTTGCACTTCTCCCTCTTCAATTACTTCTCAAGCTGATTCTGAAGATTTGCACAAAATTGACATCCTGCCTGAAATAGGAAAACTGAAAAATAACTGTTTCCTTTTCCCCACTCTCTGAAGTGAACAGTCATTCAGTTATTTATGTACAATTCCTCACTCTTGATCTTAAAACATCATCTGTTACCTTCGCGCTAGGCTTTACCATGATCCAGACATGAATTTGGGTAATGCTGTAGGTAGTTATGAATTGAACGAGCACTTGAATAAGTTTTACCCCTCAGGGGCTGGCACACAGGCAGGCGCACACCCCACACACACTTCTGGTCAACAAGCGAGAGGAAACATCAGCAGTACGAGGTGGAAGAAGTACCTGGCCACACAACTGACATTAATGCTGATTTTACCTGGTTTTGCTATGAACAGTGTTGCCCAGCACTTAGCTCACTAAGCCTTAAGAGTGAACTCTCAGAGTAAAAACCTCTGGGGAACGAGGATCATCAGATCCCCCAGAAAGCAAGCGTTTTACTGGCTTTCCTCATCTTACGACCAGCTTCTTGCATAAAAACCCGGTGGAGACCGAGGAGATAAGTGAGGAGCTTCAGCAAGTCACCAAGGCAGCTGCTGTCAGGGATTTTACAGGAATTTGGAGTTTGTTGCTGCAGCAGCGGAGGAAGAACTTCCCTGGGTTATTTACTTGAAGCAATACTTTTGCTCTGTTGGAAGCTTTGATTTCAGCTCTCCCCACCCCACACTGTTAAATTGTCACACACGCTTGTAAACAGGAGGCTCCGCCGGTTCCCTCAGAGTGGTTTGAGCAAACTAACATCATAACAAGAGTGTTTATGGAAAAATGCTTAAGCGCTGAAGCAGAAAGGGCTTAGCACTGATCAGACCTCTCTTCCACCTTTATTCTTCACTATCCACATTGAAATGCAAATATCAGTGCAGGGTTTCCACCAGCGTGCCACTCACAAATTGAAAAGCAGTTTTTATCTATGCAAATGTAAGCATGGTAATTGAAGTTAATCAATCAATGCTAGCTTTCACTAAAACCTTGAACATGATTGAATAAAGTAATTA